>NC_089501.1:33563396-33697250 GCF_036850765.1 Saccopteryx bilineata | reverse complement strand
TCACAGACATCTCTTACCCCACAGACGGGTGGAAATCAGTGCAATCAGGTTCCTATCATGCCAATCTCATGAAATATCCCAGTTCATGCATATTAAAAACCCATCAGTCAGCAAGTATCAAGCTATAAACCAAAGAGGTTATCCCGGCTTTCAGGAAAACACGGCGGGCGATTTTTCTCCCACGGCCCAGTT
Organism: Saccopteryx bilineata; assembly: GCF_036850765.1. Taxonomy (NCBI): domain Eukaryota; kingdom Metazoa; phylum Chordata; class Mammalia; order Chiroptera; family Emballonuridae; genus Saccopteryx; species Saccopteryx bilineata. Next base: position 33,697,058 of record NC_089501.1, on the reverse strand, counting down.
TCCTTACCTCAGCAAGTGCGGAGGGATCTTGACAATCGTATCCACACCACCCAGGGTTTCTGCAAAAGGAAAATCATCAAGTTAAAAATAAATATGTACAAAGTTAGAATCTGCATTGTACATCACTTCACTGTTAGTTTCTTTTTTCCCTCAGAAATGTCTATAAATATAAAGTAGTCAATTCTCAATTCTCTGATTGCAAATCATTCCTACCTAAAAATATTTCTCTCTTGACAGCTTCGGAGACTTCTCCAGGGAAGGTTAAAAACTAGGATGTATTTCCCTACAGAGACACAGAATGAACTGTTAAATTCTTAACCTGAACCAGAATGCCAATTTAATCTAGTTGTAACTGACTAAAATACTATATTCTTGCCATAAAAACAGAAATAAAAATTGTTTCCTTGAAACTTTGGTATCAATACCCTTGAAGAGTAACTTACATGTGAGAGACTTTTTTTTTTCTTTTTTTTTTTTACAGAGACAGAGAGAAAGTCAGAGAGAGGGACAGATGGGGACAGACAGACAGGAACAAAGAAAGATGAGAAGCATCAATCATCAGTTTTTTGTTGCGACACCTTAGTTGTTCATTGATTGCTTTCTCATACGTGCCTTGACCATAGGCCTTCAGCAGACTGAGTAACCCCTTGCTTAAGCCAGCGACCTTGGGTCCAAGCTGGTGAGTTTTGCTCAAGCCAGATGAGCCTGTGCTCAAGCTGGCGACCTCAGGGTCTTGAACCTGGGTCCTCCGCATCCCAGTCCGATGCTCTATCCACTGCGCCACCACCTGGTCAGGCTGAGAGACTTTCAAGTTCACAAACCATGTTATGTTACATCTCGTTATTCTTTTTTTTTTTTTTTACAGAGACAGAGAGAGTCAGAGAGAGGGATAGATAGGGACAGAAGGGAATGGAGAGATGAGAAGCATCAATCATTAGTTTTTCGTTGCGCATTGCGACACCTTAGTTGTTCATTGATTGCCTTCTCATACATGCCTTGACTGTGGGCCTTCAGCAGACCAAGTAACCCCTTGCTGGAGCCAGCGACCTTGGATCCAAGCTGGTGAGCTTTGCTCAAATCAGATGAGCCCGCCCTCAAGCTGGCAACCTCGGGGTCTCGAACCTGGGCCCTCAGCATCCCAGTCCGACTCTCTATCCACTGCACCACCGCCTGGTCAGACATCTCATTATTCTTGCACACATTTATGACATGATGATTAAACCTTTTTTTTAATGATACTATAATTAGAAATCCTGATTGGGAGGCTTATCCCAAATCTCATTAATTCAACTTGGATGTTCAATACTCTACCATTATTGTAGATTACTCACACAACTGCTGCCTCCAATTGCAGAGATAATGAAAAGGTCACTATTCTCTTGCAAGAAAAAACAAAAAAACGAAACAAAACCAGAAAACACTGTTCTATTTCTTTCTTTTTTTTTTTTTTTTTTTTATTTTTCTGAAGCTGGAAACGGGGAGAGACAGTCAGACAGACTCCCGCATGCGCCCGACCGGGATCCACCCGGCACGCCCACCAGGGACCACGCTCTGCCCACCAGGGGGCGATGCTCTGCCCATCCTGGGCGTCGCCATGTTGCGACCAGAGCCACTCCAGCGCCTGAGGCAGAGGCCACAGAGCCATCCCCAGCGCCCGGGCCATCTCTGCTCCAATGGAGCCTTGGCTGCGGGAGGGGAAGAGAGAGACAGAGAGGGAAAGCGCGGCGGAGGGGTGGAGAAGCAAATGGGCGCTTCTCCTGTGTGCCCTGGCCAGGAATCGAACCCGGGTCCTCCGCACGCTAGGCCGACGCTCTACCGCTGAGCCAACCGGCCAGGGCTCTATTTCAATAGCTCCAACCAGTCTCCAGTGTTTGCAGCTCAAACTGCGATGAGTCCTCTCCTCACTGCTTCAAGTGAACGAGCTCTGACCCTCTGAACCATTATCACTGGGAAGGGAGAAACATCTCTCCCAGCCCTGCTAAGAAAGCAGAAGGAACAACGGACACCAAATGTATTCCTGAGCCTGGGGAGTAAGGACAGACCAAAACAGGATGGATCTGGGCCTGTACTGACCAATGGGACAAACTCAGTGGTGGGATTCAGCCGGTTGGCACCGGTTTGACAGAACCGATACCTAATTTTTTGTTGAGTTCAGTGAACAAGTTGTTAAAATGGCACTTTGTAATCAGGGTTCTCTCTAAGGTGGGCGCCTGGGCAGCCGCCCAATGTGGAAACCACAAATCGACATTCCTTACTCTTTTTTAATGTTCATCCGTGCAACAGCGTATTCTAAGCGCCAGTGGTAATGTTCATTCCCTACATAGGTGAAAAAAATTGCAAGTGAGGATGCCAATCAAGAAGTAATATATAATAAAAATACCTTAAATAACAGCTTTATTGTTTTTTGTCAGGTATTGTTTAATATTTTTTCATTAATATTTTAGAACTCTTTCTTATAACATAATCTAGTTTTGCACCTCTTCTATTGTTCTTATTTAAGTATTAAATGCATGAAATAATAAACTACCTTTCAGTATACCTTTTTTTTTTTTTTTTTTTTTGTATTTTTCTGAAGCTGGAAACGGGGTGAGACAGTCAGACAGATTCCCGCATGCGCCTAACCAGGATCCACCCAGCACGCCCACCAGGGGGCGATGCTCTGCCCACCACGGGGCGATGCTCTGCCCCTCTGGGCATCACTGTGCCATGACCAGAGCCGCTCTAGCGCCTGAGGCAGAGGCCACGAAGCCATCCCCAGCGCCCGGGCCATCTCTGCTCAATGGAGCCTTGGCTGCGGGAGGGGAAAGAGAGAGACAGAGAGGGAAAGCGCGGCGAGGGGTGGAGAAGCAAATGGGCGCTTCTCCTATGTGCCCTGGCCGGGAATCGAACCTGGGTCCCCCGCACGCCAGGCCCGACGCTCTACCGCTGAGCCAACTGGCCAGGGCCTATACCTTTTTTAATACTTAAAACAGTCATCAGGGCAGAGAACCGGTTGTTAAATTATTTGAATCCCACATTGGACAAAATACTGGTGTGTAAGCAAGGCCATCTGCAAAACAGAAAGATGGAATCAGTAGGGACAGTAGTGCTATGGCCACAAGGCCAATGGCAGAAGTAAAAGGACCGAGGTCAGTCACTAAGATGACAAAAGATAACAAGAAAACAAAGTCCTGAGCACCAGGGGCAAGGAGCAGCTCAAAAGGCCACAGGTTGGCAGGCCAGCAGCCAGCACCATAGGACCAGCATCCACGACAACTTGATGATACTTCCCACAGGGAGGTTCTGACACCAAACAACCAGATTGTCATGATTTTTATCACTAGAGAGAAGGGTTTATATTTGATTCAGAATGTGCAACAGTGCCCAACTCTACAGATGCTAGAAGAACATAGAGGGAGGGCTAAAAGAAAGGGAAGTCATAAGGAGCCCATCCCATTCGAGTAGAGATGTTGAGTAGGTAGGCCGCACTGGGTTTGGAGGTCTGAGCACAGGTGTAAGCTGGTGATATAAATGTGGGCATCACATTCTCAGAAATGGAACTGATGCTGTGGGTATGAATGTGTCAACTGCAGTAGGGTTGGGAGTAAGAGAAGAGGGCTCTGGGATAACTCTTGTGACACTCAAATGTTAGAGGGGAAAGAGAAGCTGGAGCTGGCAAAGGAGACAGAGCAGGCTCTGGAGGTACAATTAAGTTCGGAAGGACGTGGTCATGGAGGTCAAGGTAGAGCAGGGTGCCAGGTATGCTCAGGATAGCCAAGGAGACCTACCAGATGGGTGTGAGGACGGCCTGCTAGACGATCTGTGTACATTATTCTTCACTGAGAGTGGTGAATGATGGAGGAGAAAGTCAGATCGGAGTGAGCTGAAGAGTGAGTGGAGGAAGTGGACACACTCACTACGGATGCTCTTTAGAGTTTGACCGTGAAGGCAACAGTAACTGGCTGGAAGGAAGGTGGGTGGGAAGTGGAGGGAAGGATGGTGGTTGCATAGACATCTTTCATCCTCTACTTGGTGTTCCAGTCTCTAACTTTCTTTCTCTTCTCTTCTATTTTCCAAATCCATTCTACATGAGTCCTTGATATAACTGAAAAAAAATTCTAAAATTGGGGCCTGGTCCCTTCCAGTTTGAATGTTGTGTCATTCTATTCCACCCTGTTATTCCCAGCTCTCAGGCCCCCAGGACTGCCAGTTCTTGAAAGAGAAGGCTGGTGTTTCAGGCTCTCTACAAGTTGAGCCCTCCTCTATGCTTTTCTATTGCCGACTCAGACCATTCCCCACTGACAACAAAACAACAAAAAAATCTAACAAACTAGATGGCTCAAAATTGAGGTGAGAGACATATTTATTCCTTGCCAGTTATTATACCACTATAAAAATACCAAGTTTTAGAGATGTATTGATGATATAAAAGAAAGTACAAAAATTAAAAAACAAATGGCAATCCAGCATATAGGATATCATCCTTTGCAAAGGGAAACGCTCCAAAATGAGGTGTTAACTCTGGGTCATGAGACTACAGGTGATTGTAATTTCTTTCCTGATACTGTTCAGATATTTTTCAGTATTCTAAAATGAATATGTATAAGTCTTATAAATAGAAAAAAAATAAATATCACTTAACACTCAAGCAAGTCATTAACATGTTGATTTATTTACTGAACATCTGTCTCCCAAATTGTAGGTGCAGAAGCCACAAAGAAGCATAAGCAACAATAATCCCTATGTTCACAATGCTCCCCTCTGCACCACTGCACTTGCGATTTTGGTTTGACCAGCATCCACTGCCCATATTTTGAAGCAGCACCCTAATTTTGTTTCGATGAAACTATCCTTCCCTGACTCTAGGATTTCATTGGGCCTTGTAGCGTAGGCCTAGGCCAGTACCCCATTCAAATCTTTAGCTAGAAGACTGGTTCAAGGATACACACTTGGCCCAGTGGGACCAAGAGAGAACAAGTGAAACCTAGGACTGAACAGGAATGACTGCAGGAGCTCCACTCTCTGGAGTGGATCCCATGACGGGCTAGTGAGAGATGACCTAGCCTCTGTGATGGCTTAAGTGGAAAGATGACCCCCCTCTCTTCATTGATGTTTTTAGTGTGACATCCTCTATCCTGTGATGGCCTAAATGTCATAATGACCCCTCTCCCTCATAATGGTCCAAGTGGGAGATGACCCCTTTCTCTCGAGATGAACTAAGTGTGGAGATGCACCCTCTCTCCCATGATGGTCTAAGTGGGAGATCATCCCTTTTTCCTGAAATGGTCTAAGGTTGTTGATGCCCCTTTTACACGAGATGTTCTAAATGTGATGATTCATGAGCCCAAAGCTGTGGAGACTCATGCAGAGCCGGTTAGTTACCTCAAAAAGAGCAGAGCAGAGTCCTTGAAACAGAGTCTAATTTTTGAACCAAACTCAACCCACACAGCCTTCCAAGGGATATTTAAACAGAGTGAATAAATTTAGTTTTGCTTAAGTCAATCTGTTGTTGTTTTTTTGTGGGGTTTTTTTTGTTTGTTTGTTTCTTGAACTCAACTCAATTATTTTGCCCCTTGAAGGGTGGTTGTGCACACAACTGATTATAATCCAAAGTAATAGGTGCTCTAGGAGAGTCTTAAGGGTAGGGCTCTGAACCTACAGGACCAATTGATTCAACAAAGGAATTCAGGGAATAAATGCTTCCTAAGTAAGTTGGGTCTTAGGAGACTAGAAGGGGAATTCCTGGCAGAAGGACTAGCATGAGCAAAGGCAGAGAAGTGTGCAGTGCACAATTCAGGAAAGTATTGCAGCCTCCACCCTGGTCAGATAGCTCGGTTGGTTAGAGCATCAGCCCGAAGCACAGAGGTTGTCTGTTCGATCCCTGGCTAGGGCACATACAGCAACAGATTGACGTTTCTGTCTTTCTCTCTCCCCTCCTCTCTTTTTGCTAAAATCAATAAATAAAAATGAAAAATAAAAAAAAGAAAGTATTGCAGCTTCCTATAGACTGTTGAACTCTTGGTGGGAAACAGTAAGAAAGAAGGTTGAGGCTAGATTCTGCAGAGAGTTCTAAGGAATTTACACTTTAATTACATGGGTGAGGAGGGAAAAATGTTTTATAGTAGTAAAAAAAAAATGGCTGGAATGGTGGAGCACAGACTGAAGTAGGAAAGAGAATAGGGAACCCTATTCCCACACCTTTGTTTTTGCTGCATTCTCCCTCCAACATGACCTTCTAACAAACTTCTACAGGGTGGAAGAATTGTATTCATTCTTATATCTCACTGCTCAGGACAAGAGAGGTCTTAATAAATAAATGTCTGCTAATTAAATAAGAAAGAAGGAACCCACAGCTTACCCATTCTTCAAGTCAAATCTACTTCAAAAGTCCCACCAGCTCACACCAATTCCCCTCCCCCCCTTCTCCAACACCCGACCTCACAATCATCCTGTCTTCTTTGATCTGCTTTCCTGGTTACTCATTTCAGCCTACACAATGAGTGCCCTGCACTGTTATTTAACTATTTCATGTACTCATGTCTCATCTTGCCAACTAGGGAAAGGAAATCTATGTACTCTTACAGTCAGGCTGGACCCCAGGCTCTTGACTTGAACTCAGTAAGATTGCGGTTTAATTGTACAAGATGCTGAGCATCAAAGTTCAAACATTTTAGCAATGCTAGAATACTCTTCTCCTCCATTTTATCTAAGTCTGCTTAAATTACAGCAAAATAGTAATGAATACAAGGAATGGCATGTGTAGAGTGCAGTCGAGCCCTGCTTTATTATGTTAGCCAGCCATCTGTGACCTTTCCATAGAGGCATTTGGGGATCTAGCTCTGAATCGCTCTGCTGAATGACAATGGCAATGCAAAAACAGTACTGTCGCTTTAAGAGCCTGGCTGCACACTTATCTATTGGGTCCATTTTTCTCTGACAGTAAACAAATGGTCAAATTCTGGTTCTGCCCACAAGAGCAACTTCCTAGACAATATTCTATGAAATATTGTGAAAATATGCAGATGTAAAACAAAATGATGTACTATGATTGTCTGTACAAACACACCCAAACATATGTGAATTCAGACCTAAATATTAAGAGTCGCCTAATGTACTATAGAAATTTATGCTTAGTAGACAACCTGCTAATGGTACTTTTCTATCTCTTTTCAGGCTGTACTCTAGGAGAATGTCATGATAAGCATTGATTGTTTTTGGTTCAGAGAGAAAGGATTTAAAATGTATGTTTTAATTGAGTGGCAAATAAGGAATCACAGACAGGCTTGGGCAAAGCCAGGGGCCCACAGAGCTGCCCTGGTTCTTCCTTGGCCTTGCCTTTCTTAAACGCATCACTAGTACCCAAAGTGTGTTCCTGATCTCTTTGCATCCCCATCCAAACAACCTTGATTGCCCAGATCCTTGCCTGAGTGCAATGTCTTTCAGCTTTCTCCGAGGTTGAGTTCTGCAACCTGAGACTAACGGAAACACAGTTTAGCTACCTGCAACTTATTTCAGTGCCTGCCCAGCTCCCACATCCCAATCCCACCTGTCTGAAGGCAGACCACAATAGAATTTCAGAGGTAACACAATCCCACCCGTATGTTCTTTTTCATGTACAATAAAAAATGAAAGCTGACTCTTAACAAGCTGGCCTCTATCAGGAAAATCAAATTAAACAGTCATTCCTTCCTGGTCATACTTGACAGTGTTGCGAGATACAGGTTGATGGTCCAACTTCCCTCTTCCCCTCCTGCGCTTTAGAATCAGACCCCTGGATTCGCACCGACTTGTGGTCCTGTCACCCTCGGAGATGGGTGACCACGGTTCACTGTGCTGGGGATCTGGAGGAGGGACCCAACCATTGCGGAGGACAGCGGTTCCTCGTTAAGGTTTGGAAGAGGATGAACAGACCAGAGTGGTGGCGGACAGATGTCAACCCCCGAAACCAAGATTCTCAAATCGCACATCAATTCACGAAGGCAACTATCGCAACTGCGCAGATTGCACGCATAACAGATGCTCAGCCAAAGCGCCCTAGGTGCAGGGGCCGTGTCAGCCCCCGCGCGCGCGGCCCTCCGGCGGCGGCGGGCAGGGGCGCCCGGTCGGCCGGCTGGTGCCCGGCGCCCCGCGCCCCGCGCCGTGAGCTTACCCAGGGCCCAGGTGCAGCTCTCCTTGATGGCTTTGTACTTGCTCCCGGACGCTTCCTTCTGCAGCTTCTTCAGGATCTCTTCCATCTTGACCTCCGCAGGAGCCCGGCTGCCGACCACGAGAGGAGCGCGCAAGGCCGGGCCGGGGACGCCGCCGCCGCTGCTCGGGCCCCGCGCGCCTAGGCGGCCGCTGCGCTCGCCAGCATCCGGCCCCCGCGCCGCGGCTGATGAATCACGCCCGCTCCATGCCGCGGCCACGTCAGTCCTGGGGCTCCGCCCCGCCCGCCGGGGTCAGGTGCGCTCCGCGCGGCGGCGACAGCGACGGCGACAGCGACAGCGACGGGGGGCTCGAGCCGAGGCGGGAATGACGCGCTCCTGACCCGGCGGCGAGGCGAGCCCGTGGGGGCAGGGAGGCTTCGCGGAAAGGTGGAGGCGGATGTCCGGAGTTGGCAGGGCTCGGCCCGCAGGAGCCTCCGATCCCGGCGGGCAGCCAGCCGGGAAGGACCTATCTGCTGTCCTCGCCCTCGCACCCCCCGCGCCGTGCGGTGTCCCCCGCAGCATCCCCTGGTCTGTGCTTTTACTATTTGGCGATCAGCTCCTCCGGGCCACTCTCGGTATCATCTCTGTGTCTGGCCCAGGCGCTACCTGTGATTAGACTGACTGTGCCCAACACATATACAACATCGCTCCCCTCCCCCCCGCCCCCGTGCGTGTATTAATATTCCCATCGTACACCCTTGGAAACCTAGTCCAGAGAGGCTAAGTTACTTCCCAAACCAACAAGATTGAATTCAAAACATATTCTTGAATTCAAAACCCTTTTATAAAAATCTCTCTTCCCTCCCTTTCCCTTCCTTTCTTGGGCTGAAGTGTTTTCCCCGGGGGCGGGGGGCAGGAAATGGGCACACTGGGACCCATCTGCCTTGGATGTGGGCGGGAGAGGGTGGCCAGGGCAAGCTTCTCCAGGAAGGAACCCTTAGGCTTAAGTTGGGAGAGAGATCGGTGGCCTGACCGGAAGGCAGTGTGAGCCAGGGCCTCAGATCTTGAGAGAGTGCCCTGTGTGTCAGGAACTCAGTCATTCCCTGATGAAGGCCCTGGGTCAGTTGTTGAAGGGAAAGGAGAGGAAAGGCAGGTATCTCACTGGAACTCTCATTGTTGCCCTGTTTGAAAGCTGTGATTGGGAGCCAAGAAAGAATATGAAGCATAATGCTTTTGCTTTAGAAATGTAATTGTAGCAGCATTGACGAAGAGAAACTGCAGAGCAGGAGACTGCCCCCTGGGAGAGCAGTAAGAAGATTCTGTGGTAATCTAGAAATGAGTTAAACCAATGGTGGGTGGAAAGGAACAGAGAAAAATATAACAAGAGATATTTAGAGAGCGGAAGCAGTAGGATTTACTGAGTCCTGTGGTAGCATACGGGATGACTTCCAGGTTTGTTTGGGAAAATGGAAGGTCCTCCAATTTAAAGAAGAGAGGAAGAGTGTGGCTTGGAATCTGAGACTTTTTGAGTTCAGTTTTGAACATGGTCAGGTTGAAAGAGTGGTGGATTCAGTCAGTTCGCACTGGTTCGGCAGAACCAATACTTATTTTTTGTGGAGTTCGGTGAACCAGCTGTTAAAATGGCACATGTGATCAGGGTTCTCTCTAAGGTGGGTGCCTGGGCAGCCACCCAATGTGGAAACCACAAATGTACATTCCTTACTCTTTTTTAACATTCATCTGCGCAACAGCGTATTCTAAGCGCCCATACTAATGTTCATTCTGTCTATAGGTGAAAAAAATTTGACAGAATTATGCTGTAATATTTATTTATTCATTTTATAAAACTTTTACTTTTGATGAAATACTACATTTTAATTCCCTCAGGCTTGTTACTTCAGCAAACAAACATATAATGTAAAGAGAAAAAGTGCCAAACAACCAGGGGGTGACAAGCTGTCACTGGAAATATCTTAAATAAGTTTTATTGTTTTTTGTCAAGTATTATTTAACATTTTTTCATTAATATTCTAACACTCTTTCTTATAATATAATTTAGTTTTGTGTACTTTTTTATTGTTCTTATTTAAGTATTAAATGTATGAAATAATAAACTACCTTTTGGTATATCATTTTTATATACATAAAATGATCAGTAGGGCAGAGAACAAATTGTTAAATTATTTGAATCCCACCACTGCTTTGAAATGATAATGACATAGCCATAGAGTGTTTTATTTACCTGCAAGAATTCAGAACAGGGGTCTGTGATAGAAAATGAGGATTTGAAAGCCATCAAGTTTTAAGAATTATTGATGCCTAAGGTTTTGGCAAAGGTTGCTGGGAGGCAGTGAATGGAATGGGAAGAGCAGGATGCCAGGGAGGAAGCTGGGGACCTCTTACTCTCAAAGGATGGGCAGAGGAGCAAGTGGCTGAAGAGGAGGCTGCGAAGCAGCAACCAGAAACCCAGGGTGTGGGAGGGCAGCCGGGAAGAGGAGTGTCGTATGAGAGTGTCCAGCAGATGGAGGGCGGTGTCGGTACTGAGGAAGCAAAATGTGCTAAGTCCCAGCCCTTAAGGACCCTGTTACTCACTATCTACATCCCATAAAGCCATGGTTTAAAAAGGTTTCCAGTGCTGCAAAAAATAATTATCATTATAAACATTGTAGTAGATAATATAGTTATATTAGAATACATTATTAACTACTTGAAAAAAATACAGATCACAACTTTATTATTATTATTATTATTATTATTGTATTTTTCTGAAGTGAGAAGCAGGGAGGCAGAGATAAAGACTCCTGCATGTGCCCGACCAGGATCCGCCCAACATGCCCACTAGGGAGCCATGCTCTGCACATCTGGGCCATTGCTCCATTGCAACCAGGGCTATTCTAGTGCTTGAGATGGAGGCAATAGAGCCATCCTCAGCGCCCGGGCCAACTTAGCTCCAATGGAGCCTTGGCTGCAGGAGGAGAAGAGAGAGATAAAGAGGAAGGAGAAGGGGAAAGGTGGAGAAGCAGATGGGTGCTTCTCCTGTGTGCCCTGGCCGGGAATCGAACCTGGGATTTCTACATGCCAGGCCGACACTCTACCACTGAGCCAGCCAGCCAGGGCTACAGATCACAACTTTATACAATATAGAAAAATAAATTACAAATGTGTTATAAAGTTAAATGCAATAACTGAACCATAAAAGGTTTACAGGAAAATGTAAGTGAATATATTTATCTTACTGCATTAAGATTATTTCTAACAATCAGCTAAGGCAGAAACGGATAACAAGGAAAGGTAAATAGATTTGATTATTTCAATATGTAGAACCTGTATGTCAAAAGTTCAATATGATATTAAAAAGAAAATGACTCTCTGATGGGTAGCTTGAAAGAGAGAAGATAGTAAATCACCTTTTAATTTTGTGTGTATTTATATTTTTTACATTTTTAAAGAACATTTGTTATCTTTTAAAAATTTGTTGATTTTAGGGAGAAAGGGGAAGGGGGAGAGACAGAGTGAGAGAGAAATACCAATGTGTTGTTCCACTAATTTTATGTATTCATTGGTTGCTTCATGTATGTGCCCTGATCGGGGATCAAACCCGCAATCTTGGCATATTGGCATGATGCTCTAAGATACCCAGCCAGTGCCAAGAATATTTGTTGCCTTTATAATTAAAAACAAGTCTGCTTGCAATACTAACTAGAAAAAATATAACCATTTCAGAAATATAAAAGTTTGAATAGCATTGTAAAATAAGTTTTTACCAAGATTTTAAAAATAGATGCATATTCTAAATAAAAAGCAGTGAATATAAAATTATTTCACAGAGGAAGAAATACAATTGACTTGTAATTTATAAAAAATGTTCAAGCACCACTAAGTAATCAAAAGAGCACAAACTTTTAAATAAAATTTTTTAATCAATCAAATTGGCAAACAGATTTTTTATTGCTATTGCCCAGTAAGTGAGGAGTTGGCCAGTTAGGTCATCTTACGTCACAGGTGCTGGTGGACGGGTAACTTGGTCCCATATTCCCGGAGGGATTCTGGATATGTACACAGCATAGATATAGCTCTGACCCAGCTATCTCACTTCTAGGAACTCAGTAAGTAATTATGAAAGTGGATAAAGATTTTTCTACGCCTGACCAGGCGGTGGCGCAGTGGATAGAGCATCGGACTGGGATGCAGAAGGACCCAGGTTCGAGACCTCGAGGTCGCCAGCTTGAGTGCGGGCTCATCTGGTTTGAGCAAGGCTCACCAGCTCGGACCCAAGGTCACTGGCTCCAGCAAGGGGTTACTCGGTCTGCTAAAGGCCCGCGGTCAAGGCACATGTGAGAAAGCAATCAATGAACAACTAAGGTGTTGCAACGCGCAATGAAGAACTAATGATTGATGCTTCTCATCTCTCTCCATTCCTGTCTGTCTGTCCCTGTCTATCCCTCTCTCTGACTCACTCTCTGTCTCTGTAAAAAATAAATAAATAAAATAATAAAAAAAAGATTTTTCTACAAGCATTTCAATATGTTGTTCAATCATTTAAAAAAAATTGAAAACTATTTAAATAAATGCCCAACAATAAAGAAATGGATAAATTATCTATGATGTATGTATCCATAAAGCAGCATACTATATAGCCTTGAAGAATAATGTGGGAGACCTGAAACTCATACAAAATAATATTGAATGTAAACTATAATCTAAAAATAAAATTGACAAAATAAAGAATAATTTGGGAAAGGAATTTTGAATGACATGGAAAGTGGTTTCAGTATAGTTAAATAAGCAGATTGTAAAGTGCTACGTATTAAATGATTTCAATTTTATTATTTAAATATTTACTGTGGCTGTACACATAAGTTAAAAAATTATACATATGTGTAACAGGAAAACAAACATAAAATATTAATAATGTTTATCTCTGGTGGGGTTATCAGTGAGTTTACTTTTCCCTTTAACGTTTTTACTCTTATAATTTCAAAGTGTGGTGGTGGAAAAATGAAATAAAAATAATCAGGCAACAAGGTCAATGGCAGCAGAAGGGACATAGATAAACACAGAAGATGATCTGACAGATGTGAAACTTTAATTAGGAAGCCTGCCCCAGAATAATAATGAGGGCAGAGAGCCTGGTGCAGTGGATGAAGAGCAGGTAGAAACACACGTATAAACGACCCACTCAAGATGCTGGTTATGAAGAAAAGTGAGAGAAACATTAAAACGCTTTCTTTTCTTTAACGACAATTTACAGTGCGAAATGCCCTTTTTATCACCACCCAATATACACATAGATCGTGAATAAGTTGATTAAAAATGGAAACAAAGGTTTTATTTATAAAACAATACTTACTGTTAAATATGATAGAGTTATTATTAAATATAACTTTATTCATTGTTGCAGGCATGCTTGCCTGTTCTTAAATTCATTCCAGGCTGGAAACATGAGGACAGTGCTACCTGTACAACTCTGGTGCTTTGTGCTTTGATGTCTGTTTCCTCCCACAGTGTTCAGTTACGTTGGTTAAAAATTCTGGTTCACATAAATAAGTTGCTGTGGATGCCATTAATAAAAATACACTTAGCAACTGAAATGGTAAATTTCAACAAGTTCTTTCATCTTAATCTAAAATGGTGATGAACTTTTAACCATTCTTCAATGTATTTTAATTTATTTTTTAATACTAATAAAAGCATTAGCAATTTTTTCTTCTTCTTTGGGCATCAACTTTAATTTATATGTGGATTTAGGATTTTGAAAAACAAACAAATCTTTTATACAGATGCTTTTCCTTGGTATTTCAAATTTCTTTTTTTGGAAATGTTTGAAGTTCAAAACAGACTTGCAGCAACATTAACATCTTGAATTTTATTCAATTCAAAGTGACTTCATTAAGAATAATCTCTTCTATGTAGCAAAATGTTGAAGACAGCTGGTACCATGGTGACTACTTAAAATGTATTTTTTAACTGATGGATATATTCAACATCTGGAAATACACTGTTACTCTTTCCCTGTAGATCCAAATTTAGTTACTTAAAAATGAAAAAAAATGTTATATTTGCCAATTTTGTTGCTGAAATGTGATCTCAAAAATGTTAACTAAATTAGATTTTTAATAAACAGAAGAAAAGTGACTCCCACTCTTGAGTTTATAAAGCTTAGTATTTCCTCATAACAACCAATAACTTCAATATGATATAGTATACATGTGTTAGATAATGGGAAGGCTAAACAGCTTTAACAAAGACCCAGCGATATGGTACATAGACTTTCATTTCTCACTTAAATCAAGTCCTGAGTCAGTGGTCCCTGTCAGTTCAGCAGTTCCAGGATGATCATCCCTTAGCGATTTGTTCCCTTCGATTTGGGTAATAAAAGGTGTGTCCTAGGCAGACTATGCTCTAGTTCACAAAAAGAGGAAGAGAGGAGATGTGCCTCGGCCTCAGATATGGAAGTCACACACATCCCTTATTGTCTTCTGCTGGTGAAGACAGTTACAGAGACACACCTGTATTGTAAAGTCCATCTGGGTCCCCAGCGCACCTGCATAGCTCTGCTTCTGCGTCAAAGGGAGGAAGATTTGGGAGTGACTGCTGATCTCAGCCACAGCTCCAATTTCTGAATTAAACATATCAAAAAGTAAAAGTTTCTCTTAATGAAATTAAACAAGAATCATTACTTTTGCTTTCAAGTTCAAGAAATTTGGTAGAATTCTTAGGATGCCACATCTTTACAATGTATGAAACATTACAAATAAGTAATGTCGATGGTAGTTTCTAACAATGTTTCAAATTACTCTTTGTTTTCTGGTCTTATTTATTTCTGAATCACTTATAATTCACTATAATTTAGCAATTTAATTTATGTTTTTCAAATAATTAATTTCTCCCATTTTATCCAGTTACTGAAACCAGTTATGTGTTAACTTAAATTTAAACAAGACAATAACTCCCTTATAAAAAAATTAGCTTGTCACATATATTTGGCATAATAAAGGGTTAGTAACTTATGAATAAACACTATAAGTATTAGGGCTCTCATCAAGTAGACTCATACAAGCTGTCTCTGTTCACATCTGCTAATTTTATTTGTTCTTCTGTAGAACTAGTATTTGTTAAGAGAATGTGCTATCTCTTAGAAGTATAGTTTCCAATTTCTCAGCTGATTTATCATTAAAAATTATACTCACTATACCCATGTATGCTGACAATATTTTTTTCAGCAACTCTCTGAATAATTTGGTGTTTTGGCACACATATGCAACCAAATATGATAATAATACTTTCTTATTAACTTACATGAAATAGTGTTAACAAATTTAGGGGTTTTTTTTTCTTTGAAAATATTTGAGGGTCTTATCAACAACTTCATTTGCTGTATATCCAAAGTTTTTTGGGTAAGATTTTAGGCTTTTACTTGCAAGAATATCATTGCAAATGGTATATTTTCAGTGGCTTTGAGCATTTGAAAACCTATAATTAGTCTTTATTTAAAAGGTTTGCATTGCCCTGGCTGGGTAGCTCAATTGATTATGGCATTATCCTGATATGCCAAGGTTGAAGGTTCAATCCTCACTCAGGGAACATGCGAGAATCAACCAATGAATGCATAAATAAGAAAGCTGTGATGTTAAGCACCCAGATGATGATTATTATTAGCAAAGTGTATGGTTAATATAGAGTCTACTATATCAGTATTTGACTTCCCAGGGCAATGATATTTCTAAAAGCAAGGAACCTACACTTTTTGTAAACATAGACAGTGAGACTATCATGAGACTAGGGCTTTGCTTAGAGCTTAAATTCATTGTCCACAGTAAGAGTTATCCTATTATAGCAGGATTTATTATGATCATGATTATGCAAGTCTGCAGAGCATAAATATATATCCTTACATCTTGTTCTTTCTGCCTCACAATCCCTTTCATCTCAAACCACAATGCGACTGTAGTTGAAACTATTTTATCTCTGTGTGGTCACCCTTACCATAAGCATCATCCCTCAAAAAATTTACTTTCTGTTGTGCCATAATGCTGAAGATGCTATGAAATATTCAATATAATCATATTCTAGCATCATATTAGGTTCAGGAAATATTTAGTCCAAGAAACAAATTGTTCTGTCATGTATAATCAGTTCGTTTTATAATTTGTGCCTGAATCATGAATAATCATGAATAATACAAATGTCTTCTTAGCAGCATTTTTAATGAAAGAAACAGATATGGGGATTTTAAATCATTTTTATGTTATATGTTTGTGAGTTCTTTTCCTGACATTTATAATTAGTGGGCAGAGCAGATGGCAAAAGCTAAGTATCAGGTAATGTAATCATAAAACACTCCCTGCCCCGAAGAAAGCCGAATGTTCCGTATTGGAAACTAATTACATTTACTAAAGGATTTTTACCCTACTGGAATATATCACAAGAAATTATGACATTAGATAAAAAGATATTTCCATATTAGGGAGTTCAAGAGATTAAAATGCTACCAAAATTTAACTTAAAGGAATTTATAAATGTTTCAGAAAATACTACAGTAGAATTATAACTATAATTTGAGAGAGTTGGCTTTGCAATAAAGTGGAATTCATTACAAAGCCAAAATTATTTTTCAAACTCCTGACATATTTAGATAGAATTATCATGTCAAGTCAAATAATGATGAAATTTAAACATTGCTTGAAGAAATGCTTGGAATTCTATGTTAAAAAGGACTTAACTGTAGAGGATTGTTTTTCCCTGTGAAGATGTTATGTTTTATAATTTCCTCCAAGCTCTCAAGGTATATAAATGTGACCAAAGTTCTATAAGAATTAAGATAAGAGAAATTTACCATACATGTGTATTCAGATGTTCCATTTACTCATTCATTTATTCCTTCAGCAAATACCTACTGAGTCTCTGTCTGTGCCCAGCACTGGGCTCACTTCTGTGTGTGCAGCACTGGAAGACACACACTAGGTCCTTCCATCTTCTATCAGAGGAGATACTCAGCCAACAAGTAATGAGTGAGTAAACAAGGACATTTCAGACTGCTCAGTAAAGCATTAGCCCAGTAGGCCCAGGTTGTTCAAAGGACGGCCTGTCTTCAGGAGAACTGGTCTGCGACCACCACCTCAGGTAGGATATTCTACCTCATAAGAGTATTTTTAGATCCCTGAGGCCTTCAGCCATGCTGTGTCAGTTTGACCCCTGGCAGGGGAGCAGGGGTTCTGGAAACTAAATAGTAAGGTCAGTCCCATGGGCACTGCAAGCCTGTGTTGACTGACCCACAATAAAACTCCGGACACCAAAGCTGGCTGCACCTCCCCGGTTGGCCGGACTACAAACGTGTTGTCACACATTGTTGCTGGGGGGATTAAGGGCATTTCTGTGTGACCCCGCTGGGCGGGCACCGGGACCTACGCACCTTTTCTCTTTGCTGATTTTAATCTGTGTCCATTCACTGTAGTAAACCACAGCCATAAATATTACAACTACTTAAGCTCTGTGGTCCCTTCTAGGGGAGCACTGAGTCTGAGTGTGGTCTTGGGGACCCTGGACACAGAGACCAGGTTAGATGAAATAAACGGCTGATGTATTAGAGTAACTGAGTCAGGGGGAAGGGTGCCCAGTTAGGATGGGGGATGAATTTGATGCCTGACGGATGAGACTGTAACTGTAGAGCATGTGAAGAGCTTAGGGACTTGTCTTAGTAGAGGGAGAAGTAAGTGCAAAGCCTTTGGGACAGTGAAGTGGTTGGTGTGTTGGAAGGCCAGTAAGGAGGCCAGGAGGGAGGCTGGTCGGGAAGGCAATGTGGCACCTTCCCGACCAGCGGGTCGGCGAGGTCAGCAAGGGTCCGATCATGAGAGGCTTTTGAGCCTCAGAAAGGAGGTTGGATATTATTATAGACAAATAAGTTTTGCTGGGTAAGTTTACACCCAGTTCTGTTTCTGTTACTTTTTTTTTTTTTTTTTTTTTTACTATATTCATTAACTTGAGGCATGTGAAGTCAATTTTATGACGGGGCCCATAGTCAGGTTGCAAAGGCATGTAGATCTTACAAGAAACAACCAGCAGCAAATAACTGGATACAAATTCAGAGACGGGCGAAGTTACTTCTTCTCCATATTTTCTGCTCTGAGTAGTAGCAACCCTAAGTTCAGAGCTGTGCAGTCTTTGTTTTGAAATGTTAAGAAATATAGATGCCCAAATATATGTTCCCTATCATTTAAAATAAGCTGGAAATCAAATCAAGATTCTTTTCATTTATTATACTGGCAAAAATGTCAACATTTGTAAAATGCATTGTTGGCAAGCATTTATTGGAACTCCCACACATTTTTAGTGCAAATAAAAATGGGTACCACCGTTTTGGAAGGCAATTTCTTAATAGGTACCATTTGCATATTATCTTTGATCCATTATTGCTATTGTCAGAAATTTATCCCAAGGAAATACTTGCAGAATTATACACGAGGATGTTCGTGTGGCATTGCCGATGATAGCAAAAACCTGGTAACAAACTAAATATCCATTGGTAGGAGAACGGTTGACTTAATTATGCTTACCTTACATCTTGGGATTCTGACCCATAATGAAAAGGGCATGAAATTGACCTGTGTCAGCAAGAACTGAAAAAAATTAAGTCAAGAAGCAAAGCTTTATGTATCAGATCACACCATTTGTGTATTGTATACTTGTATGTACTTATATAATCTTTGAGAGAAACCATATAACTTGTGATTATTTCTCCTAAATGAATTAGTACTTTTGCGGCAGAGAATACAGACGTGTTAGAAAGTAAAAGTAGAAAGCATCTGTAACTTACCACCCACATGTAACCATTGTTAACATATATCCTATATCCTTCCAGTCCTTTCTCAAACATGTGATGTTTTACATTTTAAACAGAATTCAGAAAACTTCTCCAGACCAAATGAAAAGGTACAATTAAGTAATGATGGCAGAACAGATGTCCTGGAACAAGGGAGGGGGAGGGCAGGCTGTGCCTCCCCCCACCCGTACCTGAGCAGAGTAGAGGGTGGGAAGAGTCACGTGGGCCCAAGCAGGCATCAGGGCCATCAGCCTCTCAGATAACGTTTCCCTGGAGTGCAGTGGGGTTCTGCAGGGTGTGCTCCCCACGTCCGCAGGTGTGCAGGTGTCAGTCCTCATGGAGAAATCTGTCAGATCTGCAGCAAAGCTTTTTAGTCCTGGCCTTCTAGGCTCCTACACTAGCCAGACTTTGTGCCCTCCCACCAGACAAGAATCCCACAAGGATAAGGGGATGTGACCATCCAGCACCCTCGGGGCCATGTTCGGGGTCCCTACGTCCCACAAGTTCCCTGTTCATCAGCCCAAGCCTAAACTCACCTCCCAAGGTCCAAAGGCACTGCTGCTGTGTGTCCCTGAAGGCCTATGTGGTCACCAACGGGCAGCTGTTTGCAGAGGAGTTGACCAGAGCTTGGGATGTGGGGTAGAGTGTGCCCACTGGGGTACATGAGGTCCGGGCAGGACAGGGACCAGCCAGAGGTGGGAGAAGAACGAGGATGGGTTGGGAGTCGACTTTCTATGATTTCTAAATTCCCACCTGCCCCTCCAGATTGTTAGAAAAGCCTATTTGTCAAGACAGGAGGACAGAACATATTTCATTTCAGAGTTTGTTGCCTTGATTTATAACTTCTCAATATTTTAGACATATGGCATTTGGCTTGCCTTCCTATTCTCATCCCAGGGTCTTGAATTATTCAGGAATAAGTCTGTCAGATATCGTGTTTATTTTTCCATCAATAAAGACTTTATTGTATATTGACTGCATATAAACATATCAGGATAAAAAGGGATATTTATGATATCACCTAGAAAAGCCTCCAACATGTTTGCCCTGATTTTCTGGATATCTCAGGGGAAATACTTCTCAGGCTCAGATGATAAGGATAATTGATATCACCTAATACTCCCTTTGTATAGCTCTTGTCAGCTAGTTCAACTCCTGCATCTTACAAGTTGAAGAAAGGAATTCCAGAGAGACTTTGAGTCTTTTCCAAAGTCATAGATTTAGTTGCAAAATGAAGCCTGAGACTCCAGCTATTCCCTAGTCCAATTCTCATACCATAATGGTTACTCAGAGATAAATGCAGAAGGGTGAGATCTGGGTTACTGCTCCAAGACTTTGGGACAATGATCAAAACTCTCAGCAAAGTGGGAATACAAGGAACATATCTCAACATGATAAAAGCCATCTATGAGAAACCCACAGCCAACATCATACTCAATGGGCAAAAATTAAAAGCAATCCCCTTAAGATCAGGAACAAGGCAGGGGTGCCCCCTTTCACCATTCTTATTTAACATGGTCCTGGAAGTCCTAGCAACAGCAATCAGACAAGAAGAAGAAATAAAAGGCATTCAAGTTGGAAAAGAAGAAGTAAAACTATCATTATTTGCAGATGATATGATATTGTATATAGAAAACCCTAAAGTCTCAGTCAAAAAACTACTGGACCTGATAAATGAATTCAGCAAAGTGGCAGGATATAAAATCAATACTCAGAAATCAGAGGCATTTTTATATGCCAACAATGAACAGTCAGAAAGAGAAATTAAGGAAACAATCCCCTTCACAATTACAACCAAAAAAATAAAGTACCACGACGTACATTTAACCAAGGAGACTAAAGACTTGTACAAGACTTTGGGACAGAGCAAATGTGGTGCATAATCTGCATTTAAAGGGGATGGTGTCATCCAGACCCTTGGAGGGAACATAAAATCCATTCTACCATTACTGACCAGGCACACTGAGAGAGCCTCTCTTCCCCCTGCCCTCTCCTCTTGGCCCTCATCTCTGTTCTCTAGTCTCTCTTCGCTTTGCTCTTATCCAGAGAGACGCCTGGAATGTCAGTAATGATTTGAGTCAGGCTGAGCACTGGGCATCTTTCTCAGAAGACCCCCGGCCCGAACCCATTCTAATCCTCGTGTACCAGTAACCCTCTTGTCACAAAGTAACTATAATCAAACGGCATCAATGAGAAAGTATTTTGTGACTCTTAAAATGATTTGTAAGCACCAAAAATAAAACAAAACAAACATAAAAATATTCCCCTCCCAAATAACCATGATTAATTTGTCTTATCATTTGAGATTTCAATGATTTCTATTTTTCTTAAGCCCACTAGTTTTCTCTAACTACAAGCCCAGGTCATGAGATAAATAAGTATTTCTATAAATTTAATAAATAACGTAGTCATAAGTTTGTTGAATTTCTCAAAGCAGAAAGGGCTCGCTGGTTTAACAAAGCGTAGCATTCTTATTTCACAGGTTGTGTGTTTGTGAGTATGTGCACGTATGTGAACAGGGCACTGGGATAAGAGGACGACCTGGGGCTTCTGCTGCAGTTAGATCAGAGAAGTCTTCGTTTGAGTCCATGTGTGGAAACAATGACAGCGAAACAATAATGGATAAGAATATCACATTCAGATTCAGGAAAAATGAAATCTTAAAAATTTGTCAAAAAGATGTGGAGATATTCTTTTTTTTTTAAATTAGTGTTTGTTTTTCTTTTTTTAAAAATTTTTTAAATTTATTTATTCATTTTAGAAAGGGGAGAGAGAGACAGAGAGAGAGAAGGTGGGGAGGAGCTGGAAGCATCAACTCCCATATGTGCCTTGACCAGGCAAGCCCAGGGTTTCGAACCGGCGACCTCAGCATTTCCAGGTCGATGCTTTATCCACTGCGCCACCACAGGTCAGGCGAGATATTCTTGTACTCTATTTAATATTCTACGCGAGTTCTAAGAACCAACACACTTCTTTCCAACACTATCTGATTAAGAATGACTAAATTAATAAGCCTCTGGACTGGTGCTCCATGCTGTCTCTCTGCACGGCAGAGACAGCTGACTCAGCGCAGATGTCCCGAGTTTGGGACCGAGTGTTTTTTCCTCAACAGAGGTGCTAATACATAATATTCATACGTTCAAGAGTATGTTTCTCTTTCTCATTTCTATCCAGATGGTACCCTAATCTATTATGTGGCACTCACATTTTCTGAAATTGAGAGACAATGGAGACTGGACGATTAAGTAGATGCTGAAGGGACAGAGAGAATTCTGTATTCTCTGGGGGTGTTTCAGTTCAGTCTGGAAGATGGTGTGGAGACCAGAGTGAGGCAGGAGACAAGACCACGTGGTCTTGGAGAGGTCATTCAGGGCTAGGTTGAGTGGCATTTCAAATGTAAGCAGGCAAGAAGGTACAGAAAGCTCCTAATAAAGCAAAAGGTCATAACAGAAACAGACTGAAATGTGTGAATTTCACATACAAAAGTCTCCTGAACATTGATGGCCTCTTTAGCTCATTAACAAAACAAGTTTCTGTAATTCTTAATATAACTCTGTCCCACCTGGACCAGCGTTTTCTCATCCCCTTCCCTGCCTTGTGGGTGTATTTTTAAGCAGTGTATTTTAAGGGCATACATTTACACGTTTGGGTCTTAGCTGAATTTTTATTGGAAATTTTCCAACCCCAGAATATACAACCTGAATTTTAATGATCATCCCAGGAGCACAATAATCATATTTATAGAGGAGAGAGAGAGGGAGAGTGAGAAAATGAACCCACTCTGGGTTTGGTGTGGGGAGATAAGCAGTCTTAAAATATATACTGACAACTGGGTTTGCTCCACACGTTTGAAATAGACTGCAGTAAATTTAAGAGTATGCACACTAAAATTGAGTTTTAGGAGTTCATTTTACAGACTCTGCAGCTAAAACACCTGGGTGTGAGGCCCGGCTCTGCCGTGTACAAGCTGTGCTAGCTACGAAAAGTAGCTTCCCCGTGCCTCAGTTTCCTCATCAGTAATATAGGAGCAATAGTTGTACATTGCTCACGATACTGTGAAGATAAGAGGAAGTAATGTGTGCTTACGACAGGCACTGGCAGGTAGGTACATGCTATGTAAGGGCCGGCTGCTGTTATCATTTGCCGAGTGGGCTGGTGCTGAGGCCTTAGACCAAGAAAGTCAGGCTGGGCTCTGGTCCCACCTCTAACCCCAACTTGCTGAGTGACCTCAACAAGTAAGTTAAACTGTGTCTCAGTATCCATATCTGCAAAGTAGGAATAATAACTGTACCTGCCTTAGAGGGTTGTTCAGAGGATAGAAAAAACGAATACATCTCATGTACTGAGAATAGTGCCACATAGCTCAGAGCGTTCAATAAATGTTAGTGTTTATTATTTCTAATTAAACTTTGGAGTTTCAGAAGACACTATTTAAGCCTGGTATTTCATTCTCTGTTTAGCCAGTGACTTTCAAAGCTTGGAACTGATGTTGAGATTTAACCATTATCCGTACCGTGTGTGTGTGTGTGTGTGTGTGTGTGTGTGTGTGCATGCTTACCTAAGAAACCCCTTTTAGCTCAACTCAGAGATTATAACATCAATGTGATGAAGTGAACACAGCACGAACGTTACAACAAGGAGATCAAAGTTTGAATCCCCTTATTTATTAAAGTGATTTACTTAATTGCTAAGTTTCAGTTTTGTGTTGTTTTCATCTGTAGATGGACATAACTGTAAGTGGGCACCATCTAACTCGCAGGGAGTTGTGAGAATTTAAAGAGGTATTACTTGTAACATAACCTTGCGGACCCCCTGGAGCATAGCAATTTTAGACAAGTGTTCATTCCTCCCACCGACAGAAGGCTGTCGGTGAATCCCTTTTGGAATGTTGCTCTGCTGGTCCGGGGAGAGGGTTAGAGCTGAATTTAGTTAGAATTAAGTGACAGAGAGCCTGAAACCAATCGTGCCCCCTTCCTAATCATTGTGCTGATTGCTCCGGGCCCAGGGAGTGATGCACCCGTCTCTCTGCTCCTAGAGCCCCGGGCACAGCCCTTCACCACAGCCCTGCACTGGCCTCAGCATCGCAGAGTGGGGCTGTTTCCCAGCAGCCTGAGCACTGGAGGGCTGGCTAAGGGTCTCTGTATTCCCAGACGAATTCCTGGCACAGGGCTGTGGGTATGAGAAGAGTGAAAGTTATAAGCAGTATTGCACAGAAATATAAAGATCCAAAGAGGGAAAATACTCAAAGATAGCGAAGGTAGGATGAGACAGGTAGTAAATAATGTTAGTGGTAAATGGAACCAGATGGCTTAGATCAGGGGTCCCCAAACTACGGCCCGCGGGCCACATGCGGCCCCCTGAGGCCATTTATCCGGCCCCGCTGCACTTCCAGAAGGGGCACCTCTTTCATTGGTGGTCAGTGAGAGGAGCATAGTTCCCATTGAAATACTGGTCAGTTTGTTGATTTAATTTACTTGTTCTTTATTTTAAATATTGTATTTGTTCCTGTTTTTTTTTTTTTTTTTTTTTTTTTTACTTTAAAATAAGATATATGCAGTGTGCATAGGGATTTGTTCATAGTTTTTTTTTTATAGTCCGGCTCTCCAACGGTCTGAGGGACAGTGAACTGGCCCTCTGTGTAAAAAGTTTGGGGACCCCTGGAGATGGTGGGGAAGGTGGGTAGAAGCTGACGAATGCTGGTACCCTTTACTAATATGGAAAAGGAACTAAAGCGGGAAGAAGAATACATTTTAGGGTGAAGCACCTCGGTTGGGGCCGTTTTAAGTTCCAGATGCTTGTGAGGCATTGGACTTGGTGAATGTTGGAAGTCTGGAGTGGAAATAAACTTCGAAGTTTCCAGCATAGTATCTAAGGCACGGAAACAGTTAAAGCCACCTGAAGGGAAAATGCGGCGGGACCCAGGGGGCCAGACCGAGCCCTGATGAACTCCAGGGAGTTCAGATCTGCCACAGGGCAGGAGGAGACCAGAGACCGTGTCTTGCCGAGGAGACTCTCAGCTAGAATCCACAGAGAAAAACGTCTGTAAGGATGGCAAAAAACTAGTAGCAAGTTTCTCTGGTGAAAAAAAAAAGCTAAAAGAAATCAAAAGCAATCATTTATAGGTGACTTACTCTTCACTATAGTTTCTGTCTTTTTCCGATTTTCTAAAACGATAGCAATAGAATAAAGTGTTTAAATGGTATTATTCACTTATATGCTAAAAAAATAACCTTTATTTTTATATCTAAAAACTTACTTTTAAAACTTGAAGATTAATTTTTGATATTGAGGTTTTCCTAATTAATTTTACATCAAGAAAATGATTGATATTGGAGTTTCTTTGTGTGAGAAAAGTTATATGCTAAAGAATAGAGAGGTATTTTTAAAAAGTAGCTATTTTTTTTTAGAATAGTTTCAGATTGACAGAAAATTTGTGATTGTAGAGTTTCCATACTGCACTCATTTCCCATATTACTAACATCTTACACTAGTGTGGTACATTCTTCACAATTAATGAACCAATATGAGCACAGTATTATGAACTAAAGTATAGAGGCATTTAAAAAAAAATCACACTGTGTGACTGTGGGCTTTTCAATGAGTACTTACTTGGTCAACTTTAAATCTTGCAAATGCTATGCTAAAAAACAACCTTCTACTGCCATCTACTGTTCTAAATAAATTTATAGTTTTCCATTTTGATTCTTAGAATTTTCTTAATGTTCATTTTTTTAACCACTTCAACAAATCGGTGAATTGTACACTGTAGTTCAGAGAGGCCAAATCTCACAAGTGAATAGCTATTGGCATAGTCATCCATCCATCCATCCATCCATCCATCCATCCATCCACACTGCACTGGAAAAGGTCCTGTTGGTACAAAGATGAATAAGACCTGGTAACTTTCTTCAAGGATCTCATAGTCCAACAGGGACATAAAACAGATTATTACATAACAAAGTGATTGGTACATATGTTCAGGAGGTCTGCGATGATAGAAAAGGAGCACATAGTTAACTGAGGGTGGAAGTGGGACTATGGGGAACACGCCAAGATTCAGGGAAGTTTTCTTGGGAGACATGGGATCTGAAAGAGATCTTAAAAGATCAGTGGGGAAAAAACTAGGTAAATAGTGCAGGGACTGGAAAGAAAGGTATTCCAGAAATAACCTTAGGAATAAAGACAAAAATAGTAGCATGTATGCAAGATAAAAATAAAAAAGACTAGAAAGAGTATGGTAAGCAGAGGTGACAGGTGAGACTGGAGGCTAACAGGGGACAGACCAGGGAGGAATTTGTGTGTCACTTCTAGAATTGTGTTCCTGACGGTAGACATGATGAAGAATCAGTGAGGTGTTTGAACGAGAATACCGGGGTCAGATGCACATTTAGCTCGGTCTTTGCAGTAGTCTTGGGAAAGATGGACTTGGGAGAAGGGCAGTGTTCTGCAGACAGCAGGGCTGTGGGAGGCAGACGGGCAGTTAAGGCAAATGTACTAGGGCAGGAGTCACAGAGATGGAACAGTCTGTATTACCATAGAAACATTTGAGAAGTAGGGTAGATAGCAAAACTTCCAACTACTGTATTTAAACTGGATATAAGAGAAAGAGTGAAGGAGGACCTCAGATTCAGTTTTGGTGAATGAGTTTCTAGAGGTGTTATAGAGACTTTCGAAAGACAAGAATGGTTTAGGAGGAGAGAGAGCAATTTGAACTCTGTACTTGTTGAGGTTAAAGTGTTTGAGGGAGAGAATCCAGGTGGTGCCATCTTGCTGGAAGTTAAATATAAAAGTCCAAAGCACAGAGGAAAAGTGAGTGCAAGTCATGAATATATAAGTAGGAGCTGAAATCATGAAAGTGGGTCGCGTAACACAAAGACAATGTATAGAATGAACAAAAGAGTTATGCAAGGATAGAAACCCAGAGAATCCAACATTGGGTGAGAGCTGAGGTGGGGTGGGGGGCAGAGGAAGACTAGCACATTTGGGAGAAAGGGGGTGGATGGGTGGAGAGATTCAATAGAGAACCAGTAAAAAAGAAAGAAAAGAAATGATCTCTGATAGTTGGTAGTTGGCCTGACAACCAATAGCTAGGCCATGATGATCCAATGCTGAGCATAAATAATTTCATAGATTATGAACATGAGACAAGGTCACTGTAATTTTGATAGAACAAGACAAAAACAAACCACTCCATAATCAGATCTAAACAGAGACTGCTGCAATGACTTAATAAATCTAACTTTGACTAAAGATGTGTTCCTGGTGGTCTTTGGGCACTGGTCTTTAACACCTTTAAGTCAAGAATATAGAAAGTTTCATGGAAGGAAATATCAAAATACCTGGTACAAAAAAAGAAGCCAGTGATAGCCATTGAATTCGGCAAATAGGAGGTTACTGGTGACCTTTGAAAAACAGAGCAGTTTTTGTAGGTTATGGGGGTAGATGCAGTAGAGTACTCTTACTAGCCTGCGACAGACGATTACATATATTTCTTCTTACCTGGGTGTTCTGTGACATCAAGTTGGTATCTGGAATTCAGCCATGGGGGAGTATTTACACTATGGAAATTGGCAATTGCTATAAATCAAGGATTTTATTTTTCTTCAGAAAGTTGGTTGTTATGCCATCACTATTACATCAAGGGCAGAAGAGGATTACAGTCAGCGGAGGAAGGAAAAGGGGGTGAGAAAGTAGAGATCATGAAAAGTTTGCTTGCAGGGGAGAAGAGAGATTGGATAAGAATAGAGTGCTTATTCTACTGTACTATCACTTTGGATTGCTAGTAAGAGCACAGCAGCTTGTAAGGGGGTCATTTCACAACAACTTGGGAGAGAACTGGTAGTGGATTGGTGGTTTGTGAGGAGAAAACAAGGAAATTTAGGGAGAAATGTATCCTAAACTCTTATGAATGGTTATTATGAATAATATACTATCTCTGGTGTCAAACTGCCTAGGGTGGAGTGTGGCTTTTCTGGTCAGGGATTGTGTAGTCTTGAGCAAGCTACCTAATTTCTTTGTGCCCTAGTCTTCTTGTCTATAGGAAAGTCACAGTAGTGCACACAGCTCATAAGGTGAGTGAGAAACACTGACACATAGGACTCCCAGCAAATGTTACTATTACTATTATTTTCTCTAGATGGGAGAGTAAAGCAGCTGAAAATTTTTATTCTAAAATTATGTATTTATGTTTATACTATTCATTGGTTTTAAAACCACAACACCCCCCCCCCCAATTTATAAAACTAAAACAATTTTTGCAGGTGTAATTTACGTTACCAAGTATCCTGCAGTTTTTATGTTATCCAGCAGAGGGAGCTATTGAACTGTCTACTATCTACCATAATTCATTTCAGGAACATGACTAGGATGAATGAGTGCATTGTCTAAATTTAAGGATTTACAGTTGATATTAATATATAGCATTTGCTCTTTATAAACATTAAAAGGCCTCTTCCCAAACTTATTAAAGTGAGAAACCTATGAGAAAATCATCATTATCATCATCATTAACCCTGATATTGTGGCTTACTATGTGCAGGCATGATTCTGAGCCATTTACATATATTCATTAATACTCATTACAACACTATAGGGTGAGCACTATCCATTTTACAGATGAGGAAACTGAGGCACAAAGAAATAAAGGGGACCGGTGTCACACAGCTTGTTTGAGCAATGATCAGAACCTGAGCTATCTGGTTCCACAGCCTGTTTTCATGTTAGCAACACTATTGTTGGAACCTAACTAACCATGGTTGGTTTAGTCTCCTCCAGAAAAATCTGAAGAAATACTTCCCTTGTTTTCATCTCATCATTAAGGAGCTCTTTTCCTTAAACCCACTGGAATAAGAAAATGAAGTTATATCTAGTCCAAAATTGTTCAGAGACATTAAGATGCCAATAAAACTCTTTTTGTCTGGAGTTTTCTCCACTTTTCTCACAGCTAGTCCTCTATTTGTTTTGTAAGAATATGATTTTTCTCATTACTGTATTGTACACAGCTAATTAAACAAAACTTCATTACTTTTGAAACCGGAAGAGCATATTTTCTCTACATAATCTCCACCATAGGCAGTTAGTGCTCGCCGAGATACCCTTCTGTGCTCTTCTTTGGAAGTGAAAAGATTTGCCTTTTAATGAAAATATGTGATGTTTGTGTAAATGAAGGCTGGAGAATTATTTCGTGTGGTTTCAGATACCTTCTCAGTACTGGTGTGGCCAGTAGCCACGGCCACCATCACAGCCGCCTGGCCCATGCAGGTTCACATTTGATTGGGACAGTCGGTAATGAAACAACGGAGCCAAGAACTGTGGGCCATTACCTTTAATCCTAGCTTGCACCCAGTGGGCAAGTAAAAACACACACTGGGCTCCAAAACCCACTCATTCAGTGCTCACAAAGCTACGGACTTATCCGAGTTTCCTAGAATCTAAGGTTTCTAGCTCACCAGCCTTATTCACCTCTGTTCCCCATCTCCTTCTCTCTGCACAAACTGGCTTCTCCTTCAGCACTCTGCCATCTTGGCTGCTTCTCCTGGCCTCCTTCTCATGGCCTTTCTCTGCTCTCCTACAGCATGGGCTTCTCCTAGAACATAATCACTCTTTCCCCTGGAACAACGTGATCTCTCTTCCTTTTAAAACCTTTTGGTGCAAAAGCCCTCCTCCAACACATACTAACATAATCACGCCCATCCCAAGCAAGAAGGGCAATTAATATTATCACCTGGGCGATGGGCTTCCACGTGGGCAGCGCCATCTTTAACAAAGTGAGCATAATATATTTTAACTGCCCAATAGTACTGTTTTTCATTCTTCCTCAAAAATCAGGCCCTGGCCGGTTGGCTCAATGGTAGAGCGTCGGCCTGGCGTGCAAGGGGTCCCGGGTTCGATTCCCGGCCAGGGCACACAGGAGAAGCGCCCATCTGCTTCTCCACCCCTCCCCCTCTCCTTCCTCTCTGTCTCTCTCTTCCCCTCCCTCAGTGAGGCTCCATTGGAGCAAAGATGGCCCGGGCGCTGGGGATGGCTTCTTGGCCTCTGCCCTGGGCGCTGGAGTGGCTCTGGTCGCAACAGAGCGAGGTCCAGGAGGGTCAGAGCATCGCCCCCTGGTGGGCGTGCCGGGTGGATCCCGGTCGGGCGCATGTGGGAGTCTGTCTGACTGTCTCTCCCCGTTTCCAGCTTCGGAAAAATACAAAAACAACAACAACAAAAAAAAAAACCAAACCATCAGAGAACTGAGAGAAGTAAAAGAGTATTCTGTTTCTATTGAGAATGCCAAACTGAAATACGGAGGACCACATTTTAAACGTCGCTGCCCACTTCTTTTATATTAATAGAAAAAGCAAGGGACTCAGAGAAATCTCTGGTACAGATGTGACCTGCATTGGATGTTCTTCATGATTTGCCCAAGGCCACCAAGGTGCCTGACACAGGGACCTTGTTCCTCCTTAGTGCCACACCCGGCTGCCACTCCACCTGAGTCATGTGGTGACAGCAGGGCTAGGACATTGAGGTGGGATTTTAGGTTCTGCATGCATACTAACGTATGATTTTTATTTGGAAAAATTTCAATAGTAAATGAAAAAAAAAAAAAAGATAAAGTGAGGTTTAAATCGGTAGAGATCTGAGATAGGGAGGAGACCGCAGCAGACAGAACGTAAAAGTATGTGGGGAAGCCTGGGGAAGTGCTCCTGAGACCGAAGCCAGCCAGCAGTGGTTAAACTCCGTGCGCTCGCGCGTCAAATGTCTACTGAGCTCCCTTAGGAGCCACACACAGTGCTAGACATCAGGGATACAAATAAAACCTGACCTCCGCTGTCAAAGAGCCGGCAACCCAGCGGAAAAGGCGGGCCCGTAAACAGATAAGAGGACGAAGGGGAGCCCTGGGCCAAGGTACAAAGGTGGAGCCTGGGAGGAGGTGTCTATCTCCGCCCACCCGAAAGGGTCGGAGGCCTGCTCCTGCGTTTGCTCCACACGGTCGCACGGAGTGTGGCGCTGACCCACAGGCACAATTTGAACACCCATCCCCAAGTGTCTAAAAACTTAAACACGGTTTTGTTGAAAATCAGGCCATTATCCGACATCAGGGGTTAAAAATTGAGCTGGTGTTGCGCAGATTAAAACGTGCACAGGTTGAAACACTGAGAAGGAAAATATTTACAGTGAGAAGACCGCGGGAGAGGGAAATAAGGCCGTGGGACGCGCAGACGTGCGCCGGGCTGCAGCCCGGGCCACCAGCCTTGGCCCCCGGGGCCGGGCACCCCCAGGTCCGCCCCGGGCAGGGAAGGCTCCCAGACCCGGTGTAACCTGAGCCGGGCCCGCCTCTCCCCGCGCACGGCCCGGGCGGGCAGGTCGGGGCGGTGCGCTCTGAGTCACCGGAATCTAGGTGGGGCCGGGGCCGCCGCGCCCCCGCCGCCTCTTGTCTTTTGTCGCACTGCCCGCGCTCGCGGGCCACTCTCCCCCGCCGACCGAGCCCCGCGCGCCCCTCTCCTTTGCCCCTCAGCCAGCCTACTTTAAAGGCCACTCAGCATGGCAACTTAGCCCAGCCACTGAACATGCCCACTCAGCCTAACCACTCAGCTTGCTCACTCCACATGGCACCTCAGACTGCAGACTCAGGCTGGCCCCTCACCCAGCCCACTCATTCTTGCTTCTAAGTCTCCCCACTAGCCCGCACACTCAGGCTGGCCCCTAAGTATGGCGACCTGGTTGGTCACAGAGGAGATGTTCCCCTCCTTAGGGAATGCAGGGTATTTGCCACTCTCTAAGAGACCCAAGAAGCTAGAGCAGTGCAAGAGAAACTAAAAACTTATGCTTCAGCCCAGCCTACTGGAAAACAAAAGACTTATTAACCTACAAAAACAGCAAAGTGCCTACATTTAAAATTTTTTTTAAAAAGGAAAAGAGTTCGATTCCTGGCCAGGGCACACAGGAGAAGCGCCCATCTGCTTCTCCACCCCTCCGCTGCGCTTTCCTCTCTGTCTCTCTCTCTTCCCCTCCCGCAGCCAAGGCTCCATTGGAGCGGAGATGGCCCGGGCGCTGGGGATGGCTCTGTGGCCTCTGCCTCAGGCGCTAGAGTGGCTCTGGTCGCAATTATGGCGACACCCAGGATGGGCAGAGCATCGCCCCCTGGTGGGCGTGCCGGGTGAATCCCGGTTGGGCGCATGCGGGAGTCTGTCTGTCTCTCCCCGTTTCCAGCTTCAGAAAAAAAAAAAAAAAAAAAAAGGAAAAGAAAAATCAGACTCATTCTCACAGATGCCTAGACCAAAAAAATGTATTCATCAATTACCTAAACAACCTAGGTAACGAGGCACCCATAAAGAAAATTTAAAATCTCCAGAAAGTAAATTTCAATTTAAACATAAAAATTCATTGTTTAAAAGACAGAGAAGTAAAAATTGCAGATCGGATAAAAAAATGAGATGCCAAAGAAAAACAATTTGGCAGTTTCATGAACTCAGAAATAAAATCAACAAACAAAAGAAGTATTTGACCAGTAAGATTGAAACTTTAAAAAGAAACCATCACGCTAAAGCAGAATATATTCAAGTGCTCGTGGTACATTCTCTAGGATAGACCACATGTTAGGGCACTAAAGCAGTCTCAATAAATTTAAGAAGATTGAAATCATATAAAGCATTTCTCTGATCACAATGGCATGAAACTAAAAATCAATCACAAAATAAAAACTGAAAAATACTCAATCACTTGGAAACTAAATAGCATGTTATTAAATAACAGATGGGTTAGCAATGAGATCAAAGAAGAAATTTAAAAATTCCTAGAAATGAATGATAATGAGCACACATCAACTCAAAATTTACGGGACACAGCAAAAGCAGTATTGTGAGAAAAATTCATAGCATTACAACCATATCTTATGAAGCTAGAAGAAGCTCAAATAAACAACTTGACCCTGCATCTAAGAGAACTAAGAAAAACAGCAAGAAAACCCAGGGGGAGTAGAAAGAAGGAAATAATAAAGGTCAGAGCTGAAATAAATTACATAGAGGTTAAAGAAACAATACAGAGGATCAATGAAACCAGGAGCTGGTTCTTTGAAAAGGTAAACAAGATCAAAGAACCTTTAACTGAACTTGCCAAGAAAAAAAGAGAGAGGACTCAAATAAATAAAATTAAAAATGAGAATGGAGAAATAACAACTGACACAACAGAAATACAAAATATTGTAAGAAAATACTATGAAGAACTGTATGCCACAAAACTACACAACCTAGATGAAATGGACAAATTCTTTGAAACATATAATCATCCAAAAATCAATCTGGAAGAATCAGAAAACCTAAACAGACAGATTACAACAAATGAGATCAAAACAGTTACCAAAAACTTCCCAACAAAGAAAAGTCTTGGGCCTGATGGCTTCACAAGTGAATTCTACCAAATATTTAAAGAAGAATTATCTCCTATCCTTCTCAGGCTATTTCAAAAAATTCAAGAGGCAGGAAGACTTCCAAGCTCGTTTTATGAGGCAAGCATAGTACTGACTCCAAAACCAGGCAAATACAACACAAAGAAAATTATAGGCCACTATCCCTGATGAATTTAGATACTAAAATCCTCAACAAAATGTTAGCAAACTGGATCCAGCAATACATGAAAAAAACCATACACCATGATCAAATGGTATTTATTCTATGGAAGCAAGGCTGGTACAATATTCACTAATCAATTAATGTGATTCATCACAAACAAAAGGAAGGAGAAAAAACACGATAATTTCAATAGATGCCGAAAATTCATTTGATAACATCCAAAGCCCATTCAAGATGAAAACCCTCAGCAAAGAGGGAAGGCAGGAAACATACGTTAACATGATAATGACCATCTATGACAAACCCACAGCCAACATCATACTCAAAGGGCAAAAATGAAAAGCAATCTCCGTAATATCAGGAACAAGGCAGGGGTGCCTTCTTTCACTACTCTTATTCAACATAGTTCTGTAGGTCCTAGCCACAGTATTCAGACAAGAAGAAATAAAAGGCATCCAAATTGAAAGAGAAGTAAAACTATCATTATTTGCAGATGATATAATATTGTGTATAGGAAACCCTAAAGTCTCACAGCCTGTTCCCGTGTACTAAAATTAATTCAAAATGGATTAAAGACCTAAATATAAGACCTGAAACAATAAAGTACATAGAAGAAGACATAGGTACTAAAATCATGGACCTGGGTTTTAAAGAACATTTTATGAACTTGACTCCAATGGCAAGAGAAGTGAAGGCAAAGATAAATGAATGGGACTACATCAGAATTAAAAGTTTTTGCTCAGCAAGAGAAACATATAAAAATAAACAGACAGCCAACTAAATGGGAAATGATATTTTCAAACAATAGCTCAGATAAGGGCCTAATATCCAAAATTTACAAAGAACTCATAAAACTCAACAACAAACAAACAAACAATCCAATAAAAAAATGGGAAGAAGACATGAACAGACACTTCTCCCAGGAAGAGATACAAATGGCCAACAGATATATGAAAAGATGCTCAGCTTCATTAGTTATTAGAGAAATGCAAATCAAAACTACAATGAGATACCACCTCACTCCTGTTAGATTAGCTATTATCAACAAGACGGGTAAAAGCAAATGTTGGAGAGGCTGTGGAGAAAAAGGAACCCTCATTCACTGTTGGTGGGACTGTAAAGTAGTACAACCATTATGGAGGAAAGTATGGTGGTTCCTCAAAAAACTGCAAATAGAACTACTTTATGACCCAGCAATCCCTCTACTGGGTATATACCCCAAAACCTCAGAAACATTGATACGTGAAGACACGTGTAGCCCCATGTTCATTGCAGCACTGTTCACAGTGGCCAAGACATGGAAACAACCAAAAAGCCCTTCAATAGAAGACTGGATAAAGAAGATGTGGCACATATACACTATGGAATACTACTCAGCCATAAGAAATGATGACATCAGATCATTTACAGCAAAATGGTGGGATCTTGATAACATTATAAGGAGTGAAATAAGTAAATCAGAAAAAAACAAGAACTACATGATTCCATACATTGGTGGAACATAAAAATGAGACTAAGAGACATGGACAAGAGTGTGGTGGTTACCAGGGGTGGGGGGAGGGAGGACATGGGAGGGAGGGAGGGAGAGAGTTAGGGAGAGGGGGAGGGGCACAGAGAACTAGATAGTGGGTGGCGGAGGACAATCTGACTTTGGGCGAGGGGTATGCAACATAATTTAATGACAAAATAACCTAGACATGTTTTCTTTGAATATATGTACCCTGATTTATTAATGTCATCCCATTACCATTAATAAAAATTTATTAAAAAAAAAAGAAAAAGAAAAAGAAAACCCTAAAGTCTCAGTCAAAAAAACCACTGAACCTGATAAATGAATTCAACAAGCTGGCAGGATAGAAAATTCATACTCAGAAACCAGAGGCATTTTTATAAACCGACAATGAACTGTCTGAAAGAGAATTTAAGAAAACAATCTCCTTCACTATTGCAACCAAAAAAATAAAGTACCTAGGAATAAATTTAACCAAGGAGATTAAACTTGTACTCAGAATATTTTAAAACTTTGATAAAAGAAATCAAGGAAGATACAAACACGTGGAAGCATATACGGTGCTCATGGAGAGGAAGAATAAGCATCATTATATTGTCTGTATTACCCACAGCAATTTATAAATTCAGTGCAATACCAATTAAAATACCATTGACATGCTTCAAAGATATAGAACACATATTCCAAAAATTTATATGGAACCAAAAAAGAACACGAATAGCCTCAGCAATCTTGAAAAGGAAGAATAAAGTGGGAGGTATCACACTTCCCGATATCAGGTTATACTACAAGGCCATTGTACTCAAAACAGCTTGGTACTGGCATAAGAACAGGCATATAGATCAATGGAACAGAACAGAGAACCCAGAAATAAACCCACAGCTCTATGGATAACTGATATTTGACAAAGGAGGTAAGAGCATACAATGGAGTAAAGACAGCTTCTTTAATAAATGGTGTTGGGAAAATTGAACATCTACTAGCAAAAAAATGAAACTAGACCACCTACTTACACCATTCACAAAAATAAACTCAAAATGGATAAAACACTTAAATGTAAGCCGTGACACCATAAGCATCTTAAAAGAAAACATAGGCAGTAAGCTCTTTGATATCTCTCACAGCAATATATTTGCCGATATCTCCGCGGGCAAGTGAAATAAAAGAGGATAAACAAATGGGACTATATCAAACTAAAACACTTTTGCACAGCTAATGACAATAAGAACAGAATAAAAAGACAGACAACACAATGGGAGAACATATTCAACAATATGTCTGATAAAGGGTTAATAACCAAAATTTATAAAGAACTTGTAAAACTCAACAGCAGGAAGACAAACAATCCAATCAAAAAATGGGCAAAAGAGGCCCTGGTCGGTTGGCTCAGTGGTAGAGCGTCGGCCTAGTGTGCGGAGGACCCGGGTTCAATTCCCGGCCAGGGCACACAGGAGAAGCGCCCATCTGCTTCTCCATCCCTCCGCCACGCTTTCCTCTCTGTCTCTCTCTTCCCCTCCCGCAGCCAAGGTTCCATTGGAGCAAAGATGGCCCGGGCGCTGGGGATGGCTGTGGCCTCTGCCTCAGGCGCTAGAGTGGCTCTGGTCGCAACATGGGGACGCCCAGGATGGGCAGAGCATCGCCCCCTGGTGGGCAGAGCGTCGCCCCATGGTGGGCGTGCCGGGTGGATCCCGGTCGGGCGCATGCGGGAGTCTGTCTGTCTCTCCCTGTTTCCAGCTTCAGAAAAATGAAAGAAAAAAAAAGGGGGAGCAAAAGAAATGAATAGACACTTCTCCAAAGAGGACATATGGATGGCCAATAGGCATATGAAAAAATGCTCAACATCACTAATCATTAGAGAATGCAAATTAAAACCACAGTGAGATATCACCTCACACCACTCAGAATGGCGCTCATCAACAAAACAACACAGAATAAGAGCTGGCCAGGATGTGAAGAAAAGAAAACCATCCTCCACTGCTGGTGGGAATGCAGACTGGTGCAGCCACTGTGGAAAACAGTATGGAGATTCCTCAAAAATTTAAAAATCAAACCGCCTTTTGACGCAGCTATCCCAATTTTAGGAATATACCCCAAGAACTCCATAGCACTGTTCCAAAAGGAGAAATGCACCCCCATGTTTATGGCAGCATTGTTCACAATAGCACAGATCTAGAAACAGCCCAAGTGTCCATCAGTGGATGAGTGGATTAAAAAGCTTAGGTACATATATACTATGGAATACTACTGACCCATAAGAAATGATGACATCGAATCATTTACAATAACTTGAATGAACCTTGATAACATCATACTGAGTGAAATAAGTAAATCAGAAAAAAAACTAAGAACTATATGATTCCAAACATAGATGGGACATAAAAATGAGACTCAGAGACATGGACAAGAGTGGAATGGATGGGGGGGGAGGTTGGGGAAAGGCTGGGGAGGGGAAGGGCACAAAGAAAACCAGATAGAAGGTGACAGAAGACAATATAGAAGATGACAGAAGACAATCTGACCTTGGGTGAGGGGTATGCAACATAATCAAATGACAGAATAACCTGGAGATGTTTTCTCTGAACATATGTGCACATATGTACCCTGAATTATCAATGTCACCTCATTAAAATTAAAAAAATGTAAGCCTCATGGACATTATCTGTATTGTTTAACATTAGTGCTTGTCTCATAGTAAGATCTCAAACATTTGTTGAGAAAAAAAACCAAACCTGCTTCATACAATATAATTGATTCCAATAAGAATATGAAAAAAATAGTTTTGTTATCCAAATTTGTATTCACTTTATCTTTAACTTTTTTTCTTGGAATGAAAGCTGAATATATTTGAAATAAATTGTAATGTGGAAACATTTGTCCAAAGCCCTGGAATATGTCACGACTACTGAGGACAAGCTATCAGAGCACCAGCCTGCATCCCTTCCAGCAGACCAGTTAGAACAGAGCACCTTACAGAAAGGACACCCACCCACTCTCACTCCCACACCAACCCAAGGCACCCTAATTATCAGACTAAGTTTACATAAATCAGAGAAGTTACAGTGCAATTAAATGTATCCACAAAGTAATATGATATAAAACACTCTGCAAATATTAAAACCTTTTTTTAAGGGATCAATGTTTTCTATGAAGAAGCTGGTATTGGGCTGAAGGAGGAAAGCTGGGAGGGGGACCAACCCACCAGGTGAGGACTGGGGAGACCAGGGATCTGAGCAGCGGCTACGCTGGGTGGGTGCCCTGAAGCACTCAAAGGAGGGAAGCAGGAGAGCGGAGCCCACCGGGGCGAAGTGACTGGAGTTCTGGAGGAGGTTTGCACGCTGCGCACCTGCAACTGCCAGGTAGAGGCATCCACCCGAGGCTGGGCGCTCCTTCCTCTCGTCCCCAAAACAGGGCTGTCGCCCAAGTCCTAAAAGCAGGAGTCTCACGCTCCAGCCAGTAGTCACAAGATCTCACGCACCTCTTAATAATAATGACAATCCCATCAATGGCATCCAACTTCTGAGTGTGTGTGTGGAGGGGGTGAAGTGGATGGGATGAGATGCTTGAACAGGAGCTACCAGGAGGCAAGGATTGCTGTTGAGAGGAGTGGGGACAGGCTGGGGAGGAGAATACACCCTACCTTCAAGTTCACTAATCCTTGCTTGTCCTCTGCCTGCAATCTGCTTGGGCCTCGCATACCCCTACCTCTCCCAAAGCCATCCACCCTGCAAGCGACAGCCCCCAAGGCCACCCCGGGAAGTGGCCCAGCACGACCTTCCAAACTCTGCTGAGCACAGTTGTTTCTCTCAGAGAGCTCAGAGCACTGCGCCCACCTCTGGTCAAGACCCACACTGACTGACACCGAGGACTCTAAATTCACCCCAGGAATCACCCCCGCTCGTGCCCTTTTCGCACTAGTTTAACCCCAAACCCCAGCGAATGTCTCAAAAGTCTTCCCCAGGCATTGCACAGCATTTCCGCGCCTCAAGAAAGTACTTTGGCTGGCATCCCGGGTCTGTGTTCCCTGGTCCATTACCCCCCTTGTCACTTCCCCCAAATCTAGCGGTTTCTGCCCTGTGCTAGATCCCTTCCCCAGCGGGAGGCGGACGCCCAGCTCACCATTGTCCTTGGCGTTGGCAGCGGGAGCGGCCTCGGTGCGGGAGGGAGCGAACCCAGGACGCGAGGCCGGGCAGCGGGTCACACCAGACCACTGGGCGGCTCCAGCACTCCCGGCGGCTGTTAATCCAATAGTCGGCTGCCCGGGCTTTGGCGTAGCACAGAGCCAGTCGGCGTGAATGGGAGCGAGCAGGGCTGTCCATGCACGTGAGAGTAAGAGGCGGACAGGCCTCACATGCAGGAGGTGGCGGGCGGTGGCTCCGAGTTTTCCGGTGGGAGCTGAGAAGAAAAGGAAGCGAGCGAGAAGTAGGTAGTGGAGTTTAGGGAGCGTTTCCTGCACTTCACTGAAGACTGGAGCCAGGTGCTGCAGGGCGCGCTCCCGCGGCGCGGGCACAGCACTGGTGGCCACCGCGCAGTGCTGGGATCCAAAGCTACTCTGCGGGAGGGGGGGCGCACTCCCCCCCAGTGCTACCAGCTCGTCTAAATTCTGAGGGCAGAGCATCCCGCGGCGTCCTCAGTGACAGCTGCTTGGCAGGCCTCCTCTCTCCTGATCCGCCCAAAAGAGTCTGTGTGTCTGGGTTCTTTCCTTCCTGGGTCTTGGAGCCACCGGTGCCAAGGAGTGCGGGCTCCTCACTCCCCATGACTGGCGCTGTTACAGCCGCTGCCCGGCCACTGGCGCATCCCAGTCAGCAGCTGCCTCCCAGAGACGGGCCCAGCTGTGTGCGCCTGTGTCTAAGGGAATCTCTTCCTCTCCCTCATTTGGGCGCGGGACAAACTGGGTCCCTGGCGAAAAACTGCAGAGTGGCTGCCAGTCCACACACTCCAGGCTCTCTCCCCACCCACCCCGCCCCTACCCCTGCTCACCATCTCCCTCCTCTCCCTGCTCCTCCTCCAGCTGTGGCTCCCCAGCTTGCAAAGGCAGTGGAGAAACCACTAGGAAAAGGGCGGGGTAAGGGTGGGGAAGGGAGCACAGGTGTCTAGAGGAGAGATGGGTGCACAACCCAGGGCGGTTTGCTGCAGAGGGTGGGCAGGGTCTTAGGCAGAGAATAGAGAGGAGAGGATTTACTGGGAGGCAGAGATCCTGCGGCTAAGCACTGTAAGTCCACCCAGGCGTGGGAGCTGCGGGCCAGCTGTGCGGTGGGCAGTGGGTGGGTGTGCAGGGCTCCCAGGCGGATTGTGGTCCTAGCTTGGAGAACTTGCAGAAGTGACCACAGTCGCGGAACCCGGAGACATAGGAGTCAAAGGGACTCAATCTCTGAGTTGCTACGACAGGTGTCTTTGGGATGAGGGGGCTCTAGACTTGGAGCTTGGCAGCAGACAGGTGTCCAGGGAGCTCCTGCATTGCTCTGGTTTGCCAGGCTGAATTGCTGAGTCTGTGAGGGTTCCAGCGATGGTGGCAGCGGTGGTTCTCAGACTGCTGTGTGCACCCGGAGTCACAGGGGGCTGTCATCGCCTAGCTGGGAAGCAGAGATCAGGGTTCAGCGTTTTTTCCAGGTCCAAATCCCAAACTCACCCTCCCAATTTAGTCTATGCCCCTCCTACCCTTTGCTCCCATCAGAAACAATAGACCAGAAGCCTGTATGAGCTACTCCTCTTTGGGGACTGAAAGAATCCCACGTGATCTGAGACTGATGTGTGTCTGCTTCTCTCCCAGTTTAAGTCCCCTCCTTTATCCCCACCCAATCAGAGATTGCTTTCAAACTAGTATCTTTTTCATTGCTAAAGGTTTTCCCTATGGAGATGCCTAAATATTAACCCTTTTTTTTCTGTTGAGGAATTAGGTGCCTTGCTAATTTCACAGTAAAATGCAGTAGGCAGAAAAGTCCTTTAGGCAGGGATTCACAGCATTGTTGCTTACAACTGCTTGTCTGTTTTCAAATGATAGTCTTAGAATGAAAAGTTGAGTCAACTCAGGGTCAGTGGAGAGGATTGTTCCATTAAATTAGAGGACTGTTAAAAAGATCCCTGGAAAAAGCACCAGAAAGAATTGTGCTTTCTCCAGTATCTATTCTTTTTTATTATGGTAATTTCACTCCATTAATTTAGGCAATCTGAACATGAAAGGTCAGATTCAATTGGCAAGGCACACTATTTCCAGAATCTCATTCAATGGCCAGCCCACCCCCTTCCCTGGCCC
This sequence comes from Saccopteryx bilineata, assembly GCF_036850765.1. Lineage (NCBI taxonomy): Eukaryota > Metazoa > Chordata > Mammalia > Chiroptera > Emballonuridae > Saccopteryx > Saccopteryx bilineata. Next base: position 33,655,822 of record NC_089501.1, on the reverse strand, counting down.
TGCTCCCACCATTACATCCAAAGGTCCTGACTCATTTCAAACTGCACTTTGTAAATTTCAGGATACAGCCTGACTGCACTTTGTAAATTTCAGGATAAAGCCTGTTGAGTTCTAGAAAGAGATAATTTAAATGTTAAGTAAAGTTATTCATCAACTACTCAGACTAAATCATAAGCTCAGCAGCAGCTACAAAATGTATCAATATATTGTTTCATATATTGAGCTGGAGGAAAGATGGCCCTTTGCCAGACCTGTGATCCATTAACCTCTTTAGCTCATTGTTGACAATAGATACAGTTACATTCTTAGGTTTGAAAGACAAGGGGTTATTTTTTCCATCTCACAACCACAATGCCATATTATAGTTGAAAAGAAACCTCAAACAATAAAAGTAATAAGAAAGCAAGAATCACAAATTTGCTTTTTTTTTCTGAATAAATGTTGCTGTTCTGTTTTTCTTGAGGGCAAAATGCTGATAAGCAATAAAATCCACAAAGGCAGGACAATAGGTTTTGAAGCATCCTCACTCCATCACCTGTCATTCCTTTTAATTAGTAAACTTTATTTAAAATGTTTGTTTATATTATCTTTTTATTGGTATTCTCTCTTCTTTTGGGTCAGGAAGATTATTGAGAAGGACAATGGATGAGAGGAACCGGTTTATCTTAGGTTTCTGTCTGGCAGGAGAGGCACATTCAGCAGCCTGAGGTTTCTCAGCAATCCTACCTTCTCCTCAGAGGGTCCTTAGCTCTGTCGCCGATGGACTGGGAGATTGTCACAGTGATTTTGCCTAGTTTGTGCGAGATCAGACCAGGGGCTGAGAGTGGGTACAGACCAGGAAACAAAAGCAAGGCTCTGAAAGTGTTTCTACCTTGTCTATGGTTGGAGGATTAAACCAGGATGTATGCATTCTTTGGGGGGAGGGAGCTGCTGTTCTTCTATGCCCAAAAATGACCTGGCCTACTGCTAGGTGAAGTGCAAAGGTAAGTAGATGGGGTCTAACATCTTTAAAACATTTTGATATTGTGCTAAATTAAACAAATAAAACCAAACACCTGACAAAGTGACACATAAAAAAAAAACTTTTTAAAATGCAGTTTTGAAATGTAAAGCCAGTAGCCGTGGCCACTATCACAGCAGCCTGGCCAGTGCAGGATAGCATTTGATTTGGACAGACAGTAATGAAAGAACGGAGCCAAGAACTGGTGGGCCATTAGCTTTAATCCAAACTTGCACCGGGTGTGCAAGAAATACACACAGTGGGAAAACACTCCCCTTTCCATTCAGAGCTTCCAAAGCCACTGACTGATCCGAGTTTTCCAGAATCAAAGCTTTCTACCTCACCAGCCTTATTCACCTCTGTCCCCCATCTCCTTCTCTCTGCACAAACTGGCTTCTCCTTCATCGCTCAGCCATCTTGGCTGCTTCTCCTCTCCTCCACGTGGCCTTTCTCTGCTCTCTTCCTGCATGGGCTTCTCTGCCCCATTTTATAGTGTAGAAATCAAAACCTTTCATCTAATATACAAACAAGGAAGTCTCTGATACAAAGTCACATATCTGAGGCATAATGGGATTCCTCATGAGAGTGCACCACCCCACATCATGCAACAGTCAAGGGTGTGGGAAAAGCTTAGTCTTAATACTAAGCCTTAGGCTATAAGGATCCTGCCTGCTTACAGCCTGTCTCCCACACCCAATGCAGACTCTAAGTGAGCAAACATATATATCATATTTACAAACTTATTTGACCAACATGGAAATAGCCACAGATTCATTGGTTTGGCTTAGTCATCAAAGCCAAATAAAGTGCACAGTCATGAAAACATTTGGTTAGAGTGCTCATTTGGTATTTTTCCCCCCAAGCAGCATCACACTCTCTTGTCTTATAAAGATGCCTGTTAAATATTGTTCAGCTTGCAGTTTGAAAGGGAGGCTGTTCTCTTACTATGTATGGAAGCTTTTGTCATTATTAAGATATAACAGAGGTAGCTGACTTTTTTTCCAAGTATTTTTTCTTTTTCTTGCTTTTAACCAGCCAGTCACTAACATCTAGTTTCAGTTGAGCTAGCAAATATTCATTGAAAGGACCCATGTATGTGTCAAGCACAGGAAACAAAAAGATGAATAAAGAAGCTTCTGCCCTCATAGGGCATGCCCAGTAATCACTAGGGTTATCAGGTACAGATCTGCTTGACCCGAGCTCCTTCCCTTATGTGAAAATGAGCACTTGTACCCACATCTCCATGCTTCCTCATTGTCTTTAAGAATCCCTAGTCCAGAAGAGGCTTAAATATATGAGGCCATATCTGAGTGTAAGAGAAGTATGTCTTGTAGAGAAGGTGATCCACAGATTAGATGTCACACTATGAGGATGGTGAAGAGTATTTAATCTCACTTAGGTCCAGATCATGCTGATCAATAGAAGTGTAATGTAAGGTAAATATAATCCACATATATGATTTTTAAAATGCTATAGTTCATCAAAAACTAAACAAAGCACAACAAAAAAGGTAAAATTAATTTTAATGTATTTAATGTAATATACCCAAAATATTATAATTTCAACATGAAAAATATAAGAATTATTAATGAAATATTTCTCTCTCTTCCTTTTTTTTTTTTTTTTTTTTTTTTTGTATTTTGTTGGGCAGAATGACTCTCAGGTCCTATTTCCTAACACCTGTGAATATGTTGCATTACATGTCAAAGGGGGCTTGGCAGATGTAATTAAGATAAATAATACAGGCAGTCTCTGGGAATGAGATACCTTCTGTGGGTTTGCTCTTAAGTGAATCTGTATGTAAGTTGGAACTAGTACATTTACGTATTAAATGCAACTAATATGATTAGCTTAACATAGTATTTACTTTTTGCTTTGTTTGCATATAAATACTTAAACAGGCCCTGGCCGGTTGGCTCAGTGGTAGAGCATTGGCCTGGCGTGCAGAAGTCCCAGGTTCGATTCCCGGCCAGGGCACACAGGAGAGGCGCCCATCTGCTTCTCCACCCCTCCCCCTCTCCTTCCTCTCTGTCTCTCTCTTCCCCTCCCGCAGCCGAGCCTCCACTGGAGCAGAGATGGCCTGGGCGCTGGGGATGGCCTCTTGGCCTCTGCCCCAGGCGCTGGAGTGGCTCTGGTCACAACAGAGTGACGCCTCGGAGGGCAGAGCATCGCCCCCTGGTGGGCGTGCCGGGTGGATCCCGGTCGGGCGCATGCGGGAATCTGTCTGACTTTCTCTCCCCGTTTCCAGCTTCAGAAAAATACAAAAAAAAAAAAAAATTATAAATAAATAAATACTTAAACATTTTCAAATACAACCTTAAAAAATTTTGGTTGATGCAGATGACAATGGACTTGCTGGAGAGGATGGGACGATGTTAGAGAGTCAGGGTTTGATTCTGCTGCAGGAGTCAGTTTCTTGAAGTCGGCATTGAGGGAAGTTTTCACTGAGCCTTTTTTTCTCATTATAAATGGCCCTGTAGCATCTCAGGCCTTTAGTGACTGTATGGTAAACTTTGGTGAAACTCTCTGTGTCAGGATCTTGCTCCTCTAACTTTGCCATTCATGCTTCAATGAGACAAAAAGCATCAGCTAACTATTTTATAGAAAAAATTTTCGGTTCTAAAGTTTCTAGGTTCCTGTTTTCTTCCCTAAATGCTGTCATCTTCTGCTCTAGATACAGAAGGTATTCATTGATTAGTTCTTTGTTGTTGGGAGTCAAATAACTCTATGATATTTTCACTCATGTTCAACTACAGTTGATTGCTGATAGCCCTTATGGCATTTTGTTCATAAGTATGAGTTGTATGTAAGTTGGATGTTTGTAACTTGGGGACCCACTGTAGAGAGATTTTCTGGATTGTATGAGTGGGCCCAGTCTAATCAAGTGAGTTCTTAAAAGCAGGATATTGTTACTCAGCATGTAAGCCAAAGAGATGTGACAGAGAGAGAAGTTAGAGAAATTCAAAAAATGAGAAAGATTCAATATGCTGTGAGACTGGTTTAAAGGTGGAGAGTCCCATATGGCAAGGAATGCAGGTGGCATTCAGGAGCAGAGAGAAGTAGAGGGCTCAGCTCAACCATACTTCCAGATTACAGAGTACTGAGATAATAAATGAATGTTTTGAAAAACTAAATTTATAGTAATATTTTTATAATAGCAAAGGAAAAATCATATATACAAATTCTAGAAACCTGGTATGTATCTTACTCTTGCAGCCATCTTGATTGGGACTGACCACATTTCAAGTGTTCAAGAACCACATCTGGCAGTTGGCTACTATGTTGGACAGTATAAGTCTAGACAAAGAGGAGTGAAGATGTCCAGAAAGTGCTAGGTTTGTAGGCTAAATATGATGTCACTGTGTAGAGAGAGAAGAGGATCAAAGAAAAGAACTTGGCAAGAGCTCTCCTGAGTCCCCATCCTTGACCCATGTGAATGGGGTATTCTTGCTCAATACAGAAAATAGTCTAAAGCTTTCAAGTCATATTGTGAAAGTTCATTGGACTCTGATAAATTTGCTTTTATTACATTGAGACTACCAATAATGTCTTTTTTGAAGATTTTTCTTTTTGTCTCAGTTATGTTTTGGAGCAGTCAAGAGATTTGTTGCTTCTACTTGAACTTATGCTTGAAATTGAGCATCAGTCATTTAGTTCCCATATTATGTGCTGGAGGACAGTAGGCAAAGTTATTGATAAAAGGTCTCCAGGAGAAGAATTATATGGATTGATTTAGCATTTCTAGGAAGGCTGTTCCTCCCTATCAATGTTAAAAAACAAATTCAATGAGTAAATCTGAAGATCTAACTGGCTTTATTAGGTAATTTATGAATTGGACAACATCCTATATAGCAACTAGAAGGGCACTCGGAGGGGTTGTACAAAATGTAAGGTTTTCATGGAAAACAAGGATGGGGCAAGGGAGCTAACTACCTAAGAAAGAATCATTTTTTAGGACTGGACATCTTTTTTTTGGGGGGGGAAGGGAGTAGCAATGGTTTTCATCGTGTTGGTTGCCTCTTTAGGGGAGATTGATGGAGAGGGACCATGAAACCACGACAGATGACCTTATTTAGTGTTGACCAGAAAATATCAGATGATTGATTAAGATTTTATTTCTTAAGTTAAAACAACAATTAGATCATGTATTAAATCTAGTATTATGGGTATTATGGGCTTTACCACAAATGATGACATTTTGGGCCTGTGGTTTTCTCTTTAACACAGAGAGACTGTTCTTCACTATTAACTTTCTGAGGCCTCCGTTTCATTTTTATTAGAAGGACAGCGTGTTTTACAATTTTATTTGCATTTTATGTTTAGTTTTCTAAAATTGCCCTTTATCATTTTCCCTAATAGGTTAGAATGTAAGGATGAAATCTAGAGCACTGTAATCTGGGACCATTTTAGTAAGATTTCACCAAACAGTTTTAGACCTGGATTGAGTTTGAAGAAACAATGGAACCGAGACCATGAGAGAGAATGGGGAGGGTCCTCCAAGCTGTAAGGAGCTGTGACTACACCAGTGGAAAGACAGGAACGTGAGTAGTGAGTCTGTGGGTTGATGAAAAGATCTTTTGGCTGTAGCAGAAAGCTTTTGTAAGGCAAGCTGTGGTTGGTGTTAGAGATGGAAAGGTTAATAAGCTGTACATCTGCACTATTTGAAATGGTGGCCACTAGCTACATGTGGCTATGAAATACTGGAAATGTGCTAGTCTGATTGGAGATGTTCAGCAAGTATAAAATACACAGTGAATTTCAAACACATAGTGAAAGAAAAAAACCTCTGTAAAAGTTTTTATTAAAAATTTTATGTTGTTAAAATGATAACATTGTAGATATATTGGGTTTTATAAAGTGTATTATTAAAATTATTTTTTGCTTGTTTAAAGTTGTTTTATTTTTAATATGGGTACTAAAAGATTTTAAATTAACATATGTGGCTTTGCAGAGATTGTACATTCAATACCTGAAGTGAGTGTGTGTGTGGGGGGGAGGTTGCCATAACTTGTAAGCAGCTCCTCAGACATCAGCTGGGTGGACTACAATTCAACTCAATTCTGACACTATCTACCCAGAGACAGCAACTCATTCCACAGGAGCAGTCTCACAAGACTGCCCCCCCCACTTTAGATTCCAATCTCAAGCCCAGCTTGTTACCTGTGCTCTGGACCATCCGAATATCAATCAGAGGTTTTTACAATCCATTTCTTGTGCTTTATTAATTAATTTGATTATGTCTTATGGAGGCTCATTTATTCATTAGATTATTCATTGCAAAAGATATATATTTTTTCTTGTTATTCCTAACAGTAACATATATAATTTTATTTTTCAATTACAGTTGATATTCAATGTTATCTTAGTTTCAGGTGTACAACATAGGGGTTAGACATTTATATAATGTATAAAGTGATCTCTCCTCAGTAAGTCCAGTAACTATCTGACACCATACAGTTACTTGAATATTATTGACTGTACAGTCTTTCCAATGCTGTAATGACATCCTTATGACTACAGTATTTTATAACTGCCAACTTGTATTTTTAATCCCTTCATGTTTTCACCCAGCCCCCCCCCTCTTTTCATCTGGAAACCATCAGTTTGCTGTATCTGTATTTGTTTCCGTTTTGTTTGTTTATTTTTAAGGTTCCACATATACATGAAATCATATGTATTTGATGGTATTTGTTTTCAACTACCTCATTTTACTTAGTATAATATACCCTCTAGGTCCATCCATGTTGTCTCAAATGGTAAGATTTTATTCTTTTTATGGCTGAGTAATATTCCAATGTATACATACCAAATCTTTTTATCTAATCTATTGATAGACATTTAGGTTGCTTACATATCTGGGCTATTGCAAATAATGCTGCAATTAACATAGAGATGCATATACCTTTTCAAATTGATGTTTTGGGACTTTTGTGTGTGAGAGAGAAAGAGATAAAGACAGAAAGAGACAGACAGGCAGGAAGGAAGAGAGATGAGAAGCATTATCTCATAGTTGCATCACTTTAGTTCATTGATTGCTTCTCATATGTGCCGTGACCCTCAGGCTCCAGCTGAGCCAGTCACCCTTTTGCTTAAGCCAAAGACTTACAGCTCAAACCAGCAAACGTGGGCTTCAAGCCAGCGACCTTGGGGCTCAAGCCAGTGACGATGGGGTCATGTCCTTAATCCTATGCTTAAACTGCAAGCTTGTGTTCATGCCAGGTGAGCCTGAGCTCAAGTCGGTGAACTTGAGTTTTGAAACTGGGACCTCAGTGTCCCAGGTCAGTGCTCTGTCTACTGCACCACCACCAGTCAGTCAGTGTTTTAGGATGTCTCTGGACAAATATCCAGAATTAGAACTGCTGAATCATAACGTAGTTCTATTCTAATTTTTTGAGGAACCGCATACTACTTTTCTCAGTGACTCTATCAATCTACATTTACACCAACAGTGCACAAGGGTTCTCTTTTTTTAATATCCTCATCAACACTTGTTTGTTGATTTATTGTTGATAGCCATTCTGACAGGTGTGAGGTGGTATCTCATTGTGGTTTTAATTTTTATAATTTATAATTAGTGATGTTGAGCATCTTTTTATATGCCTATTAAAGTATAAGAATCAATAGCCAGATGAAGACGTATATGGGACAAGTTCCTGGACAAAGGAACTTCTGTTTCTGTGACGTTGGAGGCCTAGCCTGGTGGCACATGGGACTGTTCCAGTTCATCAACTTGAGAGCTCTCTGAGCCCCTTCCCTGTGGTTTCTATGGAGGTTCCATTATGTAGGCATGGTGGATTAAATCATTGGCCAGCAGTGATTGAGTTCAGCTCCAGTCCTTCTCCCTTCATTGGAAACTGGAAGGTGAGACTGACAGTTCCAACTTTCTCTTAAGGGTTGGTTTCCATGGCAACCCATCCCCATCCTTAGGTGCTGTCCAAATGTCACTCATTGACATAAACCCAGTTGTAAAGAGCTTGTTATGAATAAGACAATTATCTCACCTTTATGGCTCTGAAGATATTTCAGAAACTGATGACAAGAGACCAAATATTATAGTAACAGATGCTCTCATTGCTTAGAAAATTCCAAGGGTTTTGGGAGCTGTAAGCTAGGAACTGTGGATGAAGACCAAATATGCATGTGAAATATATTTCAGTTTTCTGAATGACCAAGTATATATTTCTCATAAATGACAATTTCACAGGCTTGTATTATATTTTTACTGGCCATTACTGCTCTAGACTAAGTGCTTCTCATACTTTACTGTATATATAAATAAACTTAGAATCTTGTTAAGATACACATTCAGAAATTCCCAGGTGAACCACTGCTTATGGTCCTTAGAGCACACCTTGAATATCAGAATGATTTACCACCTTGCTTGTAATACAGAACCATTTAGGAACTTATGAAACTTGCATGATCCACTTGCTGTATCCCATATCAATTAAATAAGAATCTCTGAAGTTGTAGCCTGAATTTTTGTTATAGGTCATCCTGTAGGTAATTTTAAAATATTGCAAATTTTAAACTTTAGTAAAGGTGAACTAAAGATTTATTTTATAGAAAATAGAAAATTTTACATATTAGGTGCATTTAATTTTTCACTAGTGAATAGTCATTTATTTATTAAGTTATTACTCTAGGTAAGACACAGTAACATATCCTTCCTTCTAGAAGCTTAGAAATTAGTTGTAGAACTAAAATACCTACTTAAATAACTGCAAACCAACATAGGATAGATTCAGCATGACTGGTATCACTATTAATGTTTATATAACCCTGAGTGGGGTAATAATTAAAATTTTCTACTGTCAATATAAAAAGGAGGGTAGGCTATAATAAAAGATAAAAAGTGTTTATTTGAACAAAGGAAGAATTCCAATCCAGGCACTGATTTAGTTAGCAACTTAAACTGTACTCCAAGGTGTGGGGGTGGGGTGGGAGGTGGGGGGGTGAGGCAGGGTTTCTAAAGAGCTATTCTTATTTTGGTTCTTCATGTAAATGAAGGCTGTTGGCTAGCTCAGTTGGGATTGGTGCAGTCCAGTATGTAAAAGGAAGATGTTGAATTTTGAAATGGATTGGTTCCTTTCGAGATAAAGGATGCACAGAGTCTGGTCACTGTGATGAGGAGAAAGTTCAGTCCATATATGTTTATGTAGCTTCATGAATCAAGGATGGTTATTGTTTGACCTTGATCTGAGTGTAGCAACAGGTCAGCAACTGACTAATAGCTCCATGAACTGGGATGTATAGTCCTGACTCCTTCAAGACCCCTTGACTCCATTGTAAGTGACTCTCTCAGCAATCCTTGTTTCTTTTTATTTTCTCCACTATCACTGGAAAGGCTGAATTATAAGAAAGAGCTGATACAGGGGTTGTCAAACTTTAGGACATCAGAAACATCTCGATGACTAGAACAAGGCCAGTGTTGTCATGAAACACTGCTAATGTGACCTCTGCCATAATATGGGTGAATTGTGACCTTCCTACCTCTCTGACAACTCAAGATTGAGAGTCCTCTGTGGGAAGCTGATCAGCTGAGCCCAGATCACACACTCAAGCCTAAGCTATCAGGAGCCTTTGGCAATACATAACACCTCACCAATAATTCACATAAAAAAGAAACTTTTCCAAATGTTGGAATAAAGAAGCGAGGCCACTCAGCCTGCCCCAAACTCTTCCCTCAGCCTTGACAAAACCAAGTCAATACAGGTACCCACCCCACCGCCAAAATGCAAAGAAACAAAGTATCTATCACAGGTAGTATTTAACAATTCTCAAATTTGACATATATCAGGGAAACTTGATTTTGGACAAAAAGCACATTCAAATTCTAGATGATTAAGTTGGAGACTGAACTTGAATATTTGGTGATATATTGAGGACATATTGTGAAACAATGGGCTAGAATTTTTAGGAGCCAGAAAGAGACGTAAAACAATATCCAGGGGGAGAGAAAAGAATCCCAGAACCCAGATTTTTCAACAGTTCAGACTCTTAGTACTCTACTATAAATAGTATGGGGTTTAATAATAATGATCTCTATTTTACCCTCATGTCCTCCAAATGCACAGTGCCTGGTGCATGAAGTCACAACATAAAGATTTGTTAAGTGAATAAAAAATAGACAGACACGAGATATATCCAAAAAGATGGTTTTGTTTACTGAATTGGACTGTTTGGACTTAAATATAGAAGTTTGTATATACTGGGTGGAATGGGGATGAAGGTCAAATCAGCTATAAAGCAGGAAAGACACTACATTTCCTTACATATATGGGTGCGTTGGTGTGAGTGGATTTGCAACTCTGATATAAAAGATGTTTTAGGAACGAAAGTGTTGAGATGCCTGACACATAGATACTCAATGAAAAGAAAATGTTAAAAAAAATAGTTAGAAAAGCCCTTTAATTTGTTACTGTGAAGGTCTCAAGAAGGCTCCAAAAGCACAGTTACAGAATAATGCTGAGGTGGATCGAGGAAATACCAACCTGCCAAGGATTTCTCAAGTGAATCCTTGAGGATTTTTGGCAGATACTGAGGTGCCTACCCCATTATCTATTTCTCTATTTTTCCTTGGTAATATAACAAGGGTCACCATATAATTTATCATCCAAACTAGGACACTTGAGAGAAAAAGGGGAAGCTATTAATAATTATACCAAGACAACAAAGAGAAAATAGACTTTCTAGAAAACTGGGACAAATGATCATCCTAAAAATAACTCCTGATTTTTAGCTGTATACTTGGTTATTTGGAATAAAGACTGCATTGTTCAGACTCTCTTACACTTATGGGTGACATCGTGAATAAATGGTACCAGATTATAGTGGCCACTCCCCACTCCCCAAATTATACAGGGGTGTCAATATCTTGACTAATGTGGGTTCTTGCTTCTCGTGGAAAATGGTAGGAAATGCTTTGGAAGGCTGCACTTTGAATGTATCTTTCATGGGTTTCTTCTCCTTCCTGATGGCTGAAATGTGGTTCTTCTGGCTAGAGCTTTAGCAGCCAGCTTGGAACATTGGATCATGACTGGCATGATGCACATAAGATAAAAGGAGCTGAGTCTTTGATGAATCTGGTGCTAACCTTATCAGGCTTGTCTACCTTTTGTCTATTGTGTGAGGAATCAATACACACTTATCTTGAGTAATCTTTTGTTATTTGGAGTTTCTTGAGGTTGAAACTAATCCTAGCAGATGAGAACGTATACCAATGGTTCCTAAAAACAGTATAATGTGAGCCAGAAATGCAAGCCATATATGTAATTTAAATTTATCTAGTAGTCTTCTTAGAAAGTGAAAAGAAACAGATGAAATTAATTTTAGTGTATATGATATTATTAGCAAGGACATGTTTGCTATAGTATTTATTTCATGCATATATAACTTGTCATAGAACTAGCTTGTGTTAAATTGTAACAAAGATACCTTGCTTCACTATTCCTAGTAAATTCTTAAATCTTTAACTTATACAGGTGTCTGTTGCTCAGAACACTTTAAAATGTTACGCTTCCAAAGCACTTCCACACAGAGAAGACGGGAAGCATGACGTTACTCTACGGGATGCACACTGCACTCCGAAGGGGAAGCAGCAGTGTATTTTTGGCTGAGAGGGAAGGTGCTGGGGTCCAAGAAGCTCTGACAGGGCTTCCTAAGAGCCAAGTTCACCTCTGAGTCCAACTCGTCTGGTGATTGGACTTTGACTAGGGGATGAACCTGGCACAGCCTGAATTTTCTTATCCATAAAATTGAAAAATAAATTTTACAGGTAAAGCAAGTAAAAGCATATTACAAATAAATTATAAAGCAATGTATAAATGCCATGAATTACTTAGCTTTCTTTTATACTTCTTGTAATGCCTTTTTACATGCCCACTACATACTTTTCAATAAATGGTGACATGGAATTTCTACAGCAGGTCAAAATAATTATCTCTTCTAATGAGTCACTTTTGGGGGGTTGCATCAAATTTATTTCTTAGAGCAGTACTGGAAATTCAATTACAGTATTTGAAAAGCATTTTTGCCCTTGGATATCTGGGATATAACATTTTATATAAATTTTACAAGCTAGGTACAGGACTACCTTGTAATATTGTGTATAGATTTATTGTATTTTATTCTTACAAACAGTTTTATAGCTTCATAACGTTTTGTTTTATTTTTCTCCCTTTGAAAAGGAAAAAAACTTGGTCAAAATCCAGCTGCATTGTTCATATAGTATTTGCTCAGTCGAAATTGGCTCCATAGTGTTGGAATCTTTTCTTCTTTCAAACAAGCAAGACCAAATAAGCACAGAGTTATTTTTAATTTTTTCTGTAAAAATTACAATTATTGTGCTTTTGAAAATTTCCTTGGCAAAATATTGGCAGTGAGGACATTCATTGTCTGGATATTTGAGAAAGATTTCTATTTTCAATTTTCCTAGAAAAATTAATTCTGTTTTTTGGGAGTCATCTCAAGGGGTTTATCACAGTTATTTTATTATATAGAGTTTAAATATATACTTAATTTTACACTTGTTAAGATATAGTATAAAAATAGATTTACATATTATCCTCAACAAAAATATGCCTCTCCAAATCTCTAATTTCCTATTTTCTTCTTCTCCACTTGCCTCCATGATAACAGTAATTTTTTACAAATTGTCTATGAGCAAGTCCTTGTTGTTTTAATTCAAGTTGCTGGACCCAAACTTATTTTTTTTATTTTATTTTTCTTTCTGAAGCTGGAAACGGGGAGAGACAGTCAGACAGACTCCCCCATGCGCCCGACTGGGATCCACCCGGCATGCCCACCAGGGGCGATGCTCTGCCCACCAGGGGGCGATGCTCTGCCCCTCCGGGGCGTCGCTCTGCCGCGACCAGAGCCACTCTAGCGCCTGGGGCAGAGGCCAAGGAGCCATCCCCAGCGCCCGGTCCATCTTTGCTCCAATGGAGCCTTGGCTGCGGGAGGGGAAGAGAGAGACAGAGAGGAAGGGAGGGGTGGAGAAGCAAATGGGCACTTCTCCTATGTGCCCTGGCCGGGAATCGAACCTGGGTCCCCCGCACGCCAGGCCGACGCTCTACCGCTGAGCCAACCAGCCAGGGCCCCAAACGTCTTTAGAATATGTTGCCCTAGGGTGTTTGGATTTTACTTTCATATCAAAGACTTCTTTCTAAATCTGTATCAATCATGCTGAATGAGCTGCACTATGATCAGTGTACTGCCCACAGGAAACAGACAGTTTGCTAGACATTGTGTGGCTTTGACTTCATGACTGGAGGTGCTGACTGAGTATCAGGCCCGACCCCAGACTGCACACCATGGGCAACATCATTGCAATGATCACAATCTTCTGTCCTCTTCTCCTTCCTCCTCTTACCGCTCCTCCTCCTCTTCTTCTCTCAATGAAATCAAAGGCATGTGGCAGGCCATTTTGAATAGTGCCATGCCCCCTGAGTTGCAGTATTTATATTTCAAAAGAAAAAAATTAGGTTGTGATACCAACCTTTGAATGTAGTCACAATGAGTACGTAATTAATAAACACCATGCCTTTTGAAGTTTCTAAAACGCTGTATAAAAATCCTCCTTTGAGAGTAACGAACGGTCAAGTTTAGAAAGGGTCTGCTCTTAGATCGGTCTGACAATTCTAAGAGACCAAGAAAGGAAGATTTTGTTGTTGTTTTAAGACATCTTAGTAGGTTTTATAGCTTCAGAGAGAATATGAAATATTCAAAACCTCATTTTTTCTATTTATGAAAACAATGCACTCACTTTAAATGCCAAACCTGTCACACTTTCCTTGTTTTTCTGTTTTCTTATTAAATTATATATACAAATCAGAATGTAGGGCTTTAAATAGTCCTTATGTTACTTGTGTGTACACCTTATTAACTCTATATAAATAATTCATTTCAGAGTATTACTGATTAAATAAATCTAGAATAACAATCAAAATTCTAAGGAGAGAACTTCTACTCAGTATAATTTCTTTTCTAATACCACAATAAAACTGTCTGTTTCCAGAAGACGAGAATCAGACATAATGTTAACTCACACCATCATATCTCTCTAGAGTCCACATTTTTGCATGCAGAAAATCAGCACCCTGCAACAGGGACAGCTGCTGTGGTAGCAACCCTGTAATTGTCCTGGGTGAACTCCCAGGAGAGTGAAAGAAACCACGGTAGAGAAAGGAAACACCAAAGCTCAAAGAATTTCCATTGTTCTAAGACACTTCAACATTTAATATCTGGACATTGCATATGTTTGAATTCAGAGTTTATAATTCATCTTTTATTAGGGAAAGGATGTTGCAATTTTTTTATCTGCACTTTTTTTTTGTTTTAATTGAATTATTATTTGCTAGCTGTGAGAATGAGGCGGCACTCGAACTCCATGTGTGCAGGCTTTATTAGAGGAGAAAGACCTGCCGGGGCGCTTCTCCGAAAGAAGGGCCCAAAACAGACTGAGAAACGTTACAGGGTTGGGGATAGCCTCGAGCAGGGTGTGCTGGTGTGCTCGGCTTTCCGGAATACTCCTCTTTGGGGTGATTGACCAGCTTCCTGGAACCCCTCTGTCCCAGGGGCGATTGTCTGGTAATTAAGGGTGGGGTCAGGCAGCCAAGAGAAACAGCAAAAGGGCAGTTGTAATTCATGTATCATTCTCAACTCTGTGGTTACATATAAAAGAAAGGCAGTTATTAATTTTATAATATACGGTGAGGGATGATGAGGAGAAAGGAGAAAAATTTGGAAAATTATTGTTTCTTCTGGAAAGAACTCAAGAGAAGAACTTTGCCAAGCCAAGTCCCCCATCCAGTTAAGGAGGGCATCAATTTCCGTGCTGTGAGGTCTGAACCAGGTGATTATTTTTGAAAACCTGAGTAAGGAAGTAAAAAAATCTTGAGAGGTAATAATTTATAGTTCCTTTTTGCGAGCGCCAACTGAACAGGGTGACTTGGTGATACATGGTCTCCTGGATGGGCTTCATGAGATGTGCTGGTCTGGTTCCTCTCGAACGGGAAGACATGTGGTGATTTTTAGAGACAAGGAACCTGTTGGTGTAAGTTTTAGAAGAACTGAATATGTGTGGTTAAAAGGAAGGGGGTTTGGAGAACATTCAGGAGGGAACTTCTCGGGCTGAGGGGCGACTTCTTCCTGCAATCATCCCTACCTTTTTGATATTTCCCTCGTGAAGTTCTCCTTGGAGTATTGGGGAATAGGAGTGTAGGAGTGTAGAAGCATTTGATTATAGGTAATCCTAGAGATTCTCTCATCTGGGACTTTAGGAACTTGATAAAGAAGGGGGCAAGCATTAAAATTAGGCACAGAATTAGGATTGGTCATATAATTGGTGCTAGCATTGAGAACAAGGGTTTTTTTCAATTTTTTGATTGGCTAAGGTCTGCATGCGGTTCTATAAGAAACTAGTAAACAAACATAAGAGGCAGGTCCAAAAGTTAGAAAAATAAATAGAACAGTGAGTGGACTAATGAAAGGCAATAATCAAGACTCCCAGTTTGTGTCAAACCACTGATTCCATGTATATGAATTCACTGGGCTTCAGAGAGAGAGAGAGAGAAGGAGAGAACAAGATAGGAAAGTGGCCAGTACCCCTGCCCCTAGACCTACTTGTAAAGACATTTCTAAAGCAACAAGAAGAGGGATTACTTGTATAGCTTGTTTGGTCCTTAGATTGATGGGTAGTGTACTAGGAATTGAAAGAGGCTCATGGGGTGGGATTAGGTTGATATTCAGGGTGAGATAGACTAGGGAACAGGTTTCTGTCCAATTAGTGGGGAGACACATATGCGTATTGGTCCCACATGGGTAGAAAGCCCCTGACTGGGTGAGGCAGGCTGAGAGGTGAATAGAGAATAGAAGAACAAGGGGTCCATTTCGTTTCTCTGTTTCTGAGCTCCAGATGGTCAGGGTGGAGGAAAGAGTCATCCCAATAAGTGGGGAGAGTAGAGGATTGTTAGTGTGACTAATTAAACATTCTTTGAAAACCCATTTTCTGATTGTTCACATTCTTTTTTCTCAGTACAAACCTCCTACAACCTGCACAAACCTTCTACAACTTACATTTTATCCAGTCTATTATCAAAACCATACAATTCTTTTCTAGTCAGAACTCTTGATTTAAAAATCTTTAACCTTTAGTGACAGTTGATTTTTTCTTTCCTAGTTTCCCTTTTCCCAAAGTCTGATTAAAAGAGTCCTTAGTTTTTCATATATTCGCCATACGTAGACCAATCAGTTTCCGTTTTGTGGTTGCAGTAAGGCATGTTGTTTTTCTATTTTAGCAGCAGTGGGAGTTGTCAGCATTATGGTGTGTGTGGACCTGTCCACATGAAAGTCAGTCCTTGGGTGATGTAATGCTGAAAGTGCCTCTTGAACAATCTGAACAGTTTACTGAGTAAACTGTAAATCCTGCAAGTACTTAGGGAAAGGGTGGTTACATTTCTACACTTTGCAGCTAGAGTTTAAGTCCTAGCAACCACTGCTTCTAGCTGGATTTAGCAGCATGTCCCAGGCTACAATAGGCATGGGGCATTGAGACAAGAGGAATAAAGGAGATACTATACATTAAATAAAGTAACAAACTCAGACTGTCAATACCCACAGTAGAGATCTTTGAGGGAAAAATAAAACTCAAATATTCAAGCGAGGCATAGTAGATGGCCCTTGTATTTATAAGAAATGAGATTAGCTTATCTGCTACTTGGAAGAAATACCTTAGGCTCGTGAACGATGTCCTTGGGCCTTCAGTGGCAATTCCCAGCATGCTGGGCAAGGTCAGGTCACAGGTAGCTGGAGCAGGGCTAGAAGAGACTGAACCCTCCCTCCATGGAGCAAAGGGGCAGCTTACCTTTTTGTGTTCCTCTTTCCACAGCAATGATGTGTCCCTTGATCAGGCCGGGAAGCCTGGCAGGCTTCAGTTTAATGACCTTTTCTCCACTCTTGAAGTAGGGCCCTGATAGAATCCTATGAAGCCTTTTAGGGCACTGGAGCTGCACCAGTCTGCATCCCCACCAGCAGTGCAGGACAGTTCCCTTTTCTCCACACCCTCACCAGCACTTAGTCTGTGTTGTTTTCTTGATGAGCACCATTCTGACAGGTGTGAGGTGGCATCTCATTGTGGTATAATTTGCATTTCTCTGATGATTAGTGACATTGAACATTCTTCATATGCCTATTGGCCATCTGTATGTCTTCTTTGGAGAAGTGTCTTTTAGTTCTTTTGCCCATTTTAAAATTAGATTGTTTACCTTCCTGGTGTTGAGTTTTAGAAGTTCTTTATAAATTTTGGGCATTAACCCTTTATCAGATGAATTGGAGAATATGTTCTCCCATTGTGTGGGTTGTCTTTTTATTTTGTTCATGGAGTTTTTTGCTCTGCAAAAGCTTTGTTTGATATAGTCCCATTTGTTCATCCTATTCTTTATTTCACTTGCTTGTGGAGATAAATCAGCAAATATTGCTACAAGTGATATCAGAGAGTTTACAAGCCTATGTTTTCTTCCAAGATGTTTATGGTTTTGTGACTTATAAGTCTTTTATCCGTCTTGATTTTATTTTTGTGAATGGTGTAAGTTGTTGATCTAGTTTTATTCTTTTTGCATGTACCTGTTCATTTTTCCCAACACCATGTGTGAAAGAGAGTGTTTTTACTCTACTGTATGCTCTTACCTTTTTTGTCAAATATCAATTGACCATAAAGGCATGGGTTTATTTCTGGATTCTCTGTACAGTTCCACTGATCTCTATGCCTGTTCTTATGCCAGTACCAAGCTGTTTTCAGTACAATGGCCTTTTAGTATAACTAGGTATCAGGAAGTGTGATACTTCCCACTTCATTCTGCATTTTCAGGATTGCTGAGGCTATTGGTCTTCTTCTTTGTTATCATATAAATATCTGGAATATTTACCCTGCATCTTTGAAGTATGCCATTGGTATTTTAATAGGGATTGCATTGAATTTATAGATTGCTTTGGGTAATATAAGCATTGTAATGATGTTTATTATTCCTATCCATGAACATGATATATGCTTCCTCTTGGATTTGCAGAACTATGTTGAATAAAAGTGGTGAATGGGAGCACCTCTGCCTTGTTTCTGATGTTAACGGGATTGGTTTTAATTTTTGCCCATTGATTATTATGTTGTCTGGCTGTCTGTCATAGATGGCCTTTATTATGTTAATCTATGTTCCCTGTATCCTCACTTTGCTAAAAGTTTTGATCATAAATGGGTGCTAAATTTCATCAAATGCTTTTTCTGCATCTACTGATATAATTATGTGATTTTTATACGAGCCTTGCCTCCTTGGAATAAATCCCACTTAATCATGAGGTATGATATTTTTAAGGTATTGTTGGATCCAGTTTGCTAATATTCTGTTGAGAATTTAGCATGTCTGTTCATCAGGGATATTGGCGTATGGTTTTTTTTTTTTTCTTTCCGGTGTCTTTACCTGGTTTTGAAATGAGGATCATGCTTGCCTCATAAAAAAAGCTTGTAAGTTTTCCCTCCTCTTGAATTTTTTGAAATAGCTTGAGAAAGACAGGTGTTAGTTCTTCCTTGAATGTTTGGTAAAAATTGTCTGTGAAGCCATCTGGTCCAGGAGGTTTGTTTGCTGAGAATTTTTTGATAACTGTTTCAATTTCATTTGTTGTAATAGGTCTGTTTAAGTTTGCTGATTCTTTCAGATTGAGTTTTGGAAGATTTTATGATTCTAGCAATATAACCTTTTTTTCTAGGTTGTCCAATTTTTAGGCATTTTGATCTTCATAGTATTTTCTTACAATCCTCTCTATTTCTGTGGTGTCAGTTGTTACATCTCCACTTTCATTTCTAATTTTATTTGAATTCTCTCTCTTTATTTTCTGGATGAATCTGGTTACAAACTTGTCAATCTTGTGTACCTTTTCGAAGAACCATCTCGGTTTCATTGATCTTCTGTATTTTCTTTTTAGCCTCTATATATTTATTTCCACTCTGATCTTATTAGTTCCTTCATTCTACTTCCTCTGGGCTTTTTTTTTGTAGTTCTTTTTCTAGTTCTTTTAGGTGCAGGATTAAGTGACTTATTTGAGCTTTTTCTTGCTTCTGAAGTTGGCCTGTAATGGTATGAACTTCACTCTCAGGACTGCTTCTGCTGTGTCCCATAAATTCTGGGTTGTTATATGTTCATTTTCATTTGTTTCAAAAAAAGTTCTGATTTCTTCCTTGATGTCGTTGTTAACCCATTTGTCATTTAATAACATGCTATATAGCCTCTAAATGTTAGAATGTTTTTCAGTTTTTCTATTGTAGTTGATTTCTAGTTTCATGCCATTGTGTTCAGAGAAGATACTTGATAAGATTTCAATCTTCTTAACTTTATTGAGACTTGTTTTGTATCCTAACATGTGTCTATCCTAGAGAATGTACCATGAACACTTGAAAAGAATGTATAGTCTGCTACTTTAGGGTGAAAGTTCTGAAGATATAAATTAAATCCAGTTGATCGAGTGTGACATTTAAGGCCTCTGTGTCTTTGTTAGTTTCCTGTCTGGAGGATCTATCCATTGATGTTAGTGGGGTATTAAAATCCCCTATTATGGTATTGCTGTTGATCTTGCCCTTTATGTCTATCAAAAGCTGTTTTATATATTTAGATACTCTTATATTATGTGCGTAAATATTTAGAATAGTTATATCCTCCTGTTGGATTGCTCTCTTTATCTTTATGTAGTGACCTTCTTTATACCTTTGTTTTAAAGTCTATTGTGTCAGATATAAGTATTGCTACCCCAGCTTTCTTTACGTTTCTATTTGCATGAATTACTTTTTATTCATTCCTTCCCTGTTACTTTATGTGTATGGTTTGTTTTGAGGTGAGTCTCTTGTAGACAGCATAAGTACAGGTCTTCTTTTCTATCCATGCAGCTTACCCTATGTCTTTTGATTGGAGCATTTAATCCATTTATATTTAAGGTTATAATTGTCACATACTTATTTATTGCCATTTTATTCTTTAAATCTAGATTTTTATTTTTCTCAATTTCTCTTTTTATACTAAGCCCCTTAACAGTTTTTGCAGTACTGATTGGGTTGTAATGAATTCGTTCAGTGTTTTATCTTTTTAATTTTTTTGCTCTGGGAGGCTTTGTATTTCTTCTTCAATGTTCAACGACAGCCTTGCTAGATAAAGCAGTCTTGGTTGTAGGTTCTTGTTTTGCATCACTTTGGATATTTCTTGCCAAACCTTACTAGCCCCAAGACTTTCTGTTGAGAAATTGGATATCATCCTTATGGGGGTTCCTCTGCAGGTAATTGCTTTTCCTTGCAGCTTTTAGTATTCTTTCTTTGTCTCTTAACTTTGGCAGTCTCTGTGCTTCTTGAACTTGTGTGACTTTTTCCTTCATCAAACAAGTTTTCTAATTTTGTTCATTCTCTTCTTCCTCAGGAACACCTATGATGTGGATGTTGTTTCTCTTCATGTTGTCACTGAGGTCTCTTAAAGTTTCCTCAGTCAGTTTGCACCTCTTTACATTTTTCAGCTTTACTTCTTTGTTTATCTTTTTTTTTTTAATTTAGACAATTAAATTTGACAAGGTGGCATTGGTCAACCAGAGTACATAAATTGTGAGAAATCATTTCCACATCATTTAGATGATCCATTATGCTGTATATCCATCACCCAAAGTCAAATCATCTTTTGTTACCTTATATGTTGTTTCTCATTAAGTCCCTCTCCTTTCCCCCAACCACCTTCCACACTTCCCTTTCCCTCCCTCTGGTAACCCTTGTCCTTTTATCTATGTCCATGAGTTTCAATTTTGTGTCCCACCTATGCATAGAATCATAGAGTTCTTAGCTTTTTCTGTTTTACTTATTTCACTCAGTGGAATGTTCTCAAGGTCCATCCATGTTGTCATAAATGATACTATGTCATCATTTCTTAGGGCTGAGTGTATTCCATTGTATATCTGTACTACATCTTCTTTATCCAATTTTCTATTGAAGTGCATTGAGGCTGTTCCCATGTCTTGGCCACTGTGAAAAATGCTGAGATGAACATGGAGGTTCATGTGCCTTTATCTTGTCTTCTAAATCATTGATTTGATCCTCTGCTTTATCCAGCATACTGTTGATTCCTTTTAGTGCAGTCTTCATTTATGATATTGTATTTTTCATTTCTGACTGCTTTCTTTTAATGATTGTAATGTCCTTTTTGATGTTTGCTATCTTTTAATTTACGTGCTCATTATGTCCATCTATTATTGCTCTAAATTTCTCAAGCATCGTAAGAATCATTATTTTAACTTCTGTGTCTGGTAGTTTGGTTACTTTCATATCATTTAGTTATTTTACTGAAGATTTCTATTCTTGATTCATTTGGGTCACATTTCTTTGACTGCCTTTTTTTCTGTGTATTAGGTAATGCTGTCTTTGAAATTTTTGTGGTGTCTTTACGAGGAGGATAAACTTGGTGGTACTGACCTCCAGGCAAGCAATTTCCCTTGTTCTAGGAATGCTTCTTAAGGGCACTATATTCCCTCCTGTTGTTTGTGAATATTGAATGCAATTGTTCATTTTGTTGGTATGGTTATTCCTTTACACTTCATTGCTCTAAGGGTCAACCATGATCATGTGTATGACACACTGCCCAATGTCTGTACTGTTGTGTATATTTATTCTTTGTACTGTGTGGTGCCTGCTAAAATTCTCCTTTGTACATGTTCCTTGTGTAGCTAGCTGAGTTTAGGGTTGGTGCTGTCTGCTAGTTCAGGCTTCTTATAAAACCCATAGCTCCATTAGATTTCCTCCACTTCTCAGCAGCCCCACCTCCTCTTGTAGCTGCCTGTCTTCCCAATGAGTTTTCTTTGGAAAGACTGTAGGGTGGTCTCAGACTTGCCTCACCCAATGAACTCCTCTACAGGTTGCAAGCTTGTTGGGTTAGGTTAGCTGAGGTTGAGAATACAATTTCAGTGGGACCCCTATTTCAGGGGCCTCTTGGTCAGGAACTCAATATGGGGAATGTGGCCCCTTCTCCAGAGCCTAATCCCTCAGTCATCATTGGATACTCAAATTTTATTTCTCCCCAACAAGATGAGAAACAGGGTCAGATTGAGTGGGGCCGACAGTCCTCTCTATAGAAGTTCTTAAAGCTGGTGAGACCTTGGTCTCAGGGAGGAAGACTGAGAGTGTCCTCTCCTGGGGCTGAATCGGCCCCCCAGCATGTGTCAAAACTCCTCAACCAGATCCAACAATAGGCTCACAGGGACCCACACTTTAAATGTCCATGCTCTAAGCCTCCTTTTCGCCTTCTCTACCTGTCCCTTTCCCTTTCCCAGCAGGGCAGGATGTTGAGCACCCAGGCCAGCTGAGTGCGAAGCTATACCTTCTCCAATGCATATAAGCCACAGTGCTGGTGCTGATCACAGAAAGCACTACTTAACTCATCTGGGCCAGGTGTGAGGAGCCATTCCTTAGGATTCCACTCTAGCATGGTTGTTAGGTCCTGAACTGATGTTCTCCACAGCTGGGCACTGCGTGTGCCAGCCATGGGCCTCCCTTTCATGATCCAGGTGCAGACCAGTGGGAGACACTGCCCGTGACTGGCCCTCAGCAATCTTCCTGGAGCTACAAGCAAATCCGAGTTTGTGGCTGCCTCTACTGGGCCCAGGTGCACATGAAAATATCAAGCTGCGAACGGAGGCTGGCTTTTACCCACTCTGTGCTGGAAAAGGTCTGCATAAAAGACCTCAGGGCTCTTATTGAGGTCTCCTACAGCCTCTGTCTGCAGTCTGCTTGTTGGGCTCGGCTACTGAAAAAAGCTCTGGTAGAGTATCGTGTCTGAGGCCATTCAGGGATTAGAAAGCTGCTGGGTGTGGCTCCGTATCTCTACCCCAGTTGTCAGTCGGTTCAGACTTTTTTCACAGACCTCAGTAGGGTGTGTCCCAGGTGTCCAGTGGGTGTGAGCTCTGAGGCCCAGATGTGTGGTCTGGCTGCACTCCATACAGTTTCAACTGAGTCTCCTGTGAGGAGGATGCTCCAGTCGTAGACTCTGGAGTATGTGGAGGAAAGCTGCAGCCACCAGAAAACTGAGTCCCTGACGGGCCTTTCACTTCCTGGCTTCTCAGCATGACTCAGTCCCCATGACTGGTGCAGGACAGACTCCCGAGCATGGAGCAGTTGCTTTTCCCCAGGCTGGTGCTACCCAGAGGGGATTGCACCACCCACAAAGGATGGCGACTGCAGTATTGGAGAATGAATGACTCAGCACAGAGTTTCCAGTGGCCGTCCCCCACAGAGCCTCTCTCAAGGCCTCCAACTTTAAACTCTCCTCATGCAACTCTAGTCTCCTTAGCTCTCTCCCCACCCGAGCCCCGAGTAAGTGGCTGTGAACGAGACCTTCTGTGCAGGCCCTTTAAGATGAAGCCTGAGTCTCCAAGAGCTCCATCTCATTCTTGCAGACAGAAAACAGATTCTTTTCACTTTCAAATACTGTGTAGGCAACACTTCCAGGCTCTGGGGCTCTAGGCTGGGGCTGCCGGCCTGAGGTTGAATACTTCTCAATGAAACCCTCCCCACAGTAAGAGTGCCTCCCACCCCTCAGCCACAGCTCGCCCCTGGAAGGGGGGCAATCTTTTCTATGTCTTCTCCCCTCCTACCATTCTCGGTGTGGCTTCTTCTTTGATCCTTGTTTATATACTCCACTTCATTCAGTCCAAAGTTGGTTTATTCAAGATGACTGTCTGAAATTAGGTTAATTCTATTTGCTTCTGGAAAGTGGCAGTTGGAAGGTCTGCCTATGTCATTGCAATCTTAGAATCTATCATTTTATTCTTTAAATCTACAATCCACTTTTACTTGATTTTTTTTTATTTTTTCCCTTTGCTCATTTTACAAAAGAACACATAATATTTCTTAAAGTGCTGGTTTGGTTGTAATGAATTCCTTGAGTCTTTTTTTGTATGAGAAGCTTTCAGTTCTTCCATCCATTTTAAATAACAGCCTTGCTGGAGAAACCAGTCTTGGTTGTAGGTTCTTGGTTTGCATCACTTTGAATATTTTTTGCCAGTCCCTTCTGGCCTCAAGTGTTTCTGTTGAGAAGATGAAAATCGTCATTATGAGGGCTCCTCTGCAGGTAATGAACGGCTTTTCCCTTGCAGCTTTTAGTGTTCTTTCCGTGTCTCCTAACCTTGGCATTTTAATTATGCTGTGTCTTGGTGTAGGCCTCCTTGGTTTCCTTTTTAATGGGAGTCTCTGTGCTGTCTGAACTTGTGTGAACTTTTCTTCATGTTTGGGGAATTTTTCAGCTATGAATTCTTCAAACAGGTTCTCTAACCCCTGTTCATTCTCTTCTCCTTCAGGATCCCCTATGATGGGGGTGTTGTTTCCCTTCATGTTGTCACCGAGGTATTTATGGGTTTCCTCAGTCTCTTTGCTCCTCTTAGCATTTGCTGCTCTACTTCTGTGCTTCTGTTCACATTATCTTTTAAATCACTGATTCGATTCTCTGGTTTATCCATCCTGCTGTTGATTGCTTCTTATGCAATCTTCCTTTCTGATATTGTATTTGTCATTTCTGAGGGGTTGTTTTTTATGATTTCAGTGTCCTTTTGATGCTTGCTATCTCTTTATGTAGGTGTTCATTATACCCATCCATTGTTACTCTCAGATCCTGGAGCATGCTAAGAATCATTCTTTTAGGCCCTGGCCAGTTTGCATGGTGGTAGAGTGTCGGCCTAGCATGCAGGAGTCCCAGGTTCAATTCCCGGCCAGGGCACAGAGGAGCAGCGCCCATCTGCTTCTCCACACCTCCCCCTCTCCTTCCTCTCTGTCTCTCTCTTCCCCTCCCGCAGCCATAGCTCCATTTGAGAAAATTTTGCTGGGCACTGAGGATGGCTCCATGGCCTCTGCCTCAGACACTAGAATGGCTCTGGTCACAACAGAGCAACGCCCCAGATGGGCAGAGCATCGCCTCCTCTGATCAGAAGAGAGCGATGCCCCGGATGGGCAGAAGATCGCCCCCTGGTGGGCATGCCAGGTGGATCCCTGTCGGGTGCATGCGTGAGTGTGTCTGACTGCCTCCCCATTTCAAAGTTCAAAAAAATACGAAAAAAAAATGGGAAAAAAAGAATCATTATTTTAAACTCTGCATCTGGTAGTTTGGTTACTTCTATTTCATTCAGTTCTTTTTCTGGGAATATCTCCTGTTGGTCATTTGGGTCACATTTCTTTTTTTTTTTTTTTTTTTTTTTTTTTTTTCATGTTTTCTGAAGCTGGAAACAGGGAGAGACAGTCAGACAGACTCCCGCATGCGCCCGACCGGGATCCACCCGGCACGCCCACCAGGGGGCGACGCTCTGCCCACCAGGGGGCGATGCTCTGCCCATCCTGGGCGTCGCCATGTTGCGACCCTCCTGGGTGTCGCCATATTGCGACCAGAGCCACTCTAGCGCCTGGGGCAGAGGCCACAGAGCCATCCCCAGCGCCCGGGCCATCTTTTGCTCCAATGGAGCCTTGGCTGCGGGAGGGGAAGAGAGAGACAGAGAGGAAGGCGCGGCGGAGGGGTGGAGAAGCATTTGTTGGCCCATTTTTTCTGTGTATTATGTAGCAATGTCTGACTTTGAATTTTTGTGGTGTCTTTATGAAGAAGATAGGCTTGTTGGTACTAACGTCCAGGCCACCTGTTTTTCTTGTTCTAAAAATGCTTTTAGAGGGTACAGTTTTCCCTCTGTTGTATGTGAGTATTGAATGCAGATGGTCCTTTTGTGAATGTGGTTATTACTTAAGGCTGATTGTCTCTATGGGTCATTTTTCATCATTTGTATTCCACATTGTAGGATGTCTCTCCTGTTGGGTGTATTTATTCTTCATATTGTTGCTGCCTGCTAGACACCTCTTTTGAATGTGGTGCTTGTGTAGCTAACTCAGTCCAGGTTTGGTGCTATCTGCCACCCACTACTGTGTTGGTTCTAGATCTTCCTGGGTTGGTGTCAGCTGTTGTTTGTAACCTGCTATGGGCCACATGTCTGTGCTACTGCTCTTTATGCTGTTTGTATCTGTATTTTCTGGGCTTGGGTAGTGTGAAGGGGCCAACCAGTGTGTAAGGGTCAGCTTTCTCTTTCTCAGGGTTGACTGCAGCTCCATAAAAAACTCAATCTCCATAAAAACCTCAAGCTCCGCAATATTTTTCTCCATTTCTCAGCTGCTCCACCTCTTCTTGTAGCTGCCCAAAGAGTTTTCTGTAGAAACACTATAGTTGGTCTCTGACTGGCCTCCCCCCAAAAAGCCCCTCCACAGGTTGCAAGCTTGTTTGGTTAGGGCAGCTGATGTTGGGAATACAATTTCAGTGTGACCCCTACTTCAGGGTTCTCTTAGTCAGGATCTCGGCATCAGGAATGTGGCTCCTTACCTGAGCTTTATCCCTCAGTCATTGCTGGATACTCACATTTCTTTTCTTCCTAACTAGTTGAGCAGCAGGGTCACATCAAGTAGGGCCAACAGTCCCCTCTGTAGAAGTTCTTACAGCTTGTGAGACCTTGGTCTCAGGGAGGAAGACTTAGAGAGTCCTCTTCTAGGGCTGACATGGCCCCCCCAGTCATGTGGCTAAGACCCTCAAGCTAATCCAACAATAGGCTCACAGGAACCCACACTTTAAATGTCCATGCTCCAAGCCTCTGTCCTTTCCCCTGTGAAATCTAACCCTGGAGAGCAGGATATACAGCACCAGGATGACTTAATATGAAGCTCCACCGTATCTAATTCTCATGAGCCGCTGTGCTGGTGCTGATCACACAGAGCAGAACTTGCCTCAGCTGTGCCAGGTATGAGAGCCATTTCTTCGGATACCAAACTAGCAAGGGTTGTTAGGTTCTGAACCGATGTTCTCTGCAGCTGGGCACTGAATGTGCCAGCCCTGGGCCTCCCTGGCAGGAACACGGTGCAGACCAGTGGGAGACACTGCCTGTGATGGGCCCTCAGCAACTTTCTTGGAGCTACGAGCAGTACAGAGTTTTTGTCTGCCTCTGCTGGTTCAGGTGCAAATGGAAATCCCAAATTGCAAACCTAGGCTGGCTTTAATCCACACGAGACCTGGGAGAAGGTCTGCTAAAAATGCCAGGATTCCCTGGGTCTCACCTTCTGATATGTTTGTCTGAAAACTGCATTTTATACTCCACCACTGGAAAAAATTCTAGAGCCTGTGGCAATTCAGGAATTAAGAAAGCTGCAGAGTGTGTCTTTGCCTCTCTGCTTCAGGTGTCAGTCTGTCCAGACTTTTTCACAGTCCTCAGTTGGTTGTGGTCCCAGGAGTCTGGTGGATGTGGCATCAGATTCCCAGAAGTGTGGTTTGCTTGCACTCTGGACAGTTTCTGAGAAGTCTTCCATGAGGTGGAATTATCAGTCTTAGACTCCAGAGTGTATAAAGGAAATCTGCAGCCTCCACACCTACAAAACTGGGTAACTGACGTGCCCCTTTCTTCACGGATTCTAGTCACCATGACCCATGCAGGAGAAACTTAGAGGACAGAGCTGTTACCTCTCCCTAGGCTGATGCTGCTCAGAGGAAATGCTTCAACCAAGAATGATGGTAACAGCAGTATTGGAGAGTGACTCAGCACAGGGTTCCTGTGGCCATCACCCACAGTGTCTCTCTCTGGGCCTCCACATTTAAACTCTCCTCATGCAATTCTAGTCCTCTCAGCTCTCCCTCTACTGGGGTCCCAGGGTAAGTGGCTTTAAACAAGATTTTCTGCATGGGCCCTTTAAAACTGAATGGCGCCTCTCAGAGCTCAGTCTCTTTCCCAAGACATTAACATGGCTCTTTCACCTCCACATGCTGTGTAGGCAGCGCTTCTAGGCTCTAGGGCTTCTGGCTCGGGGACCCGTACTTCAGGGTTCTCTTAGTCAGGATCTCGGCATCAGGAATGTGGCTCCTCACCTGAGCTTTATCCCTCAGTCATTGCTGGATACTCACATTTCTTTTCTTCCTAACTTGTTGAGCAGCAGGGTCACATCAAGTAGGGCTGACAGTCTCCTCTGTAGCAGTTCTTACAGCTTGTGAGACCTTGGTCTCAGGGAGGAAGATTTAGAGAGTCCTCTTCTAGCACTGACGTGGCCCCCCCAGTCATGTGGCTAAGCCTCTCAACCTAATCCAACAATAGGCTCACATGAACCCACACTTTAAATCTCCAAGCTCCAAGCCTCTGTCCTTTCCCCTGTGGAATCTAACCCTGGAGAGCAGGATATGCAGCACCAGGCTGGCTCAATATGAAGCTCCACCGTATCTAATTCTCATGAGCCACTGTGCTGGTGCTAATCACACAGAGCAGAACTTGCCTCAGCTGTGCCAGGTATGAAGACCACTCCTTAGGATACCACTCTAGAAGGGTTGTTAGGTTCTGAACCAATGTTCTCTGCAGCTGGGCACTGAATGTGCCAGCCCTGGGCCTCCCTGGCAGGAACACGGTGCAGACCAGTGGGAGACACTGCCTGTGATTGGCTCTCAGCAACCTTCTTGGAGCTACGAGCAGTCAAGAGTTTTTGTCTGCCTCTGCTGGTTCAGGTGCAAATGGAAATGCCAAATTGTAAACCTAGGCTGACTTTAATCAACACGGGGCCCGGGAGAAGGTCCGCTTAAAATGCGAAGATTCCTTGGGTCTCACCTTCTGAAATGTTTTTCTGCAAACTGCATTTTATACTCCACCACTGGAAAAAATTCTAGAGACTGCAGCAATTCAGAAATTAGGAAATGCGAGGAGTGTGACTTTGCCACTCTGCCCCAGGTGTCAGTCTGTCCAGACTTTTTCACAGTCTTCAGTTGGTTGTGGTCCCAGGAGTCTGGTGGATGTGGCTTCAGATTCCCAGAAGTGTGGTTTGCTTGCACTCTGGACAGTTTGTAAGAAATTTTCCGTGAGGTTGAATTATCAGTCTTAGACTCCAGATTGTATAAAGAAAGCTGCAGCCTCCACTGCTAAGAAACTGGGTCACTGATGTGCCCATTTCTTCATAGCTTCTCAGCCAAATAAAGTCACCATGACTCATGCAGGAGAGACTCAGAGGACAGAGCTGTTACCTCTCTTTAGGCTGATGCTGCTCAGAGGAAATGCTTCAACCAAGAATGATGGTAACAGCAGTATTGGAGAGTGACTCAGCACAGGGTTCCTGTGGCCAGCACCCACAGTGTCTCTCCCTGGGGCTCCACCTTTAAATTCTCCTCATGCAATTCTAGTTCTCTCAGCTCTCCCTCTACTGGGGTCCCAGGTAAGTGGCTTTGAACAAGGTTTTCTGTTTGGGCCCTTTAGACTGAATGGCGTCTCTCAGAGCTCAGTCTCTTTCCCAAGACAGTAACATGGCCCTTTCCACCTCCACATGCTGTGTAGGCAGTGCTTCTAGGCTCTAGGGCTCTAGGACTCTAGGTCAGGGACCCCCTACTGCAGGGATCTCTTAGTCAGGTGCTTCATATCAGGAACATGGCTCCTTCTCCTGAGCTTCATCCTAGAGTCATTGCTGGATACTCAAATTTTGTTTTTCCGAAACAAGGTGAGCAGCAGGGTCACATCAAGTGGGGCCGACAGTCTCCTTTGTAGAAGTTCTTACAGCTGGTGAGACCTTGGTCTCAGAGAGGAAGACTTTGAGAGTCCTCTTCTAGGACTGATGTGGCCCCCACCACAGTATGTGGCTAAGCCACTCTACCAGATCCAACAATAGGCTCACAGAGACCAACACTTTAAATGTCCATGCTCCAAGCCTCTGTCCTTTCCATGTGGAATCTAACCCTGGAGAGCTGGATATCCAGCACCAGGCTGGCTCAGTATGAAGCTCCACCATATATAATTCTCATGAGCCATTGTGCTGGTGCTGATCACAGAGAGCGGAACTTGCCTCAGCTGGGACAGGTGTGAGAAGCCAATTCTTCAGATTTCACTCTAGCAAGGGTTGTTAGGTTCTGACCGATGTTCTCTGCACCTGGGCACTAAATGTGCCAGCCCTGGGCCTCCCTGGCAGGAACATGGTGCAGACTAGTGGGAGACACTGCCTGTGATTGGCCCTCAGCAACCTACTTGGAGCTATGAGCAATCCAGCATTTATGTCTGCCTGTGCTGTGTCCAGGTGCAAATGGAAATCCCAAATTGCAAACCTAGGCTGGCTTTAATTCACACGGGGCTTGGGAGAAGTCCGCTTAAAATGCCAAGATTCCCTGGGTTTCACCTCCTGAAATGTTTGTCTGCAGGCTGCATTTTGTGCTCCACCACTGGAAAAAACTGTGGTAAATTCTAGAGCCTTCAGGAATTCAGGTATTAAAGTGAGGAGTGTGACTTTGCCTCTCTGTCCCAGGAGTCAGTCTGTCCAGAATTTTTCACAGTCCTCAGTTGGTTGTGGTCCCAGGAGTTTGGTGCATGTGGCTTCACATTCCCAGAAGTGTGGTTTGCTTGCACTCTGGACAGTTTCTTAGAAGTTTTCCATGAAGTGGAATTATCGGACTTAAACTGCAGAGTGTATAAAGAAAGCTGCAGCCTCCACACCTACAACACTTGGTAACTGATGTGCCCATTTCTTCATGGCTTCTCAGCCAAACAAAGTCACCATGACTCATGCAGGGGAGACTCAGAGGACAGAGCTGTTACCTCTCCCTAGGCTGATGCTGCTTAGAGGAAATGCTTCAACCAAGAATGACGGTAACAGCAGTATTGGAGAGTGACTCAGCACAGGGATCCTGTGACCATCCCCCACAGTGTCTCTCCCTCCTCATGCAACTCTAATCTTCTCAGCTCTCCCTCCCTGGGGTCCCAGGTAAGTGGCTTTAAACAAGATTTTTTGCGTGGGCCCTTTAAGACTGAATGGTGTCTCTCAGAGCTCAGTCTCTTTCCCAAAACAGTAACCTGGCTCTTTTCACCTGCATATGCTGTGTAGGCAGTGCTTCTAGGCTCTAGGGCTCTAGGTCGCGGACCCCTTACTTCAGGGGCCTGTTAGTCAGGAGTTCCATATCAGGAATGTGGCTCCTCCTCCTGAGCTTCATCCTTCAGTCATTGCTGGATACTCAAATTTTGTTTCTCTGCAAAAAGGTGAGCAGCAGGGTCACATCAAGTGAGGCCGACAGTCTCCTCTGTAGAAGTTCTTACAGCTAGTGAGACCTTGGTCTCAGGGAGGAAGACATAGAGAGTCCTCTTCTAGGGCTGACATGGCCCCCACCACAGCATGTGGCTAAGCACCTCAACCAGAACCAACAATAGTCTGACAGGGACCCACACTTTAAATGTGAATGCTCCGAGGCTCTGTCCTTTTCCCTGTGGAATTTAACCCTGGAGAGCAGGATATGCAGCACCAGGCTGGCTTAATATGAAGCTTCACTTATCTAATTCTCATGAGCCGCTGTGCTGGTGCTGATCACAGAGAGTGGAACTTGCCTCAGCTGGGCAAGGTGTGAGAAGCCATTCCTTAGGACACCACTCTAGCAAGTGTTGTTAGGTTCTGACCGATGTTCTCTGCACCTGGGCACTAAATGTGCCAGCCCTGGGCCTCCCTGGCAGGAACATGGTGCAGACTAGTGGGAGACACTGCCTGTGATTGGCCCTCAGCAACCTACTTGGAGCTATGAGCAATCCAGCGTTTATGTCTGCCTGTGCTGTGTCCAGGTGCAAATGGAAATCCCAAATTGCAAACCTAGGCTGGCTTTAATCCACACGGGGCTTGGGAGAAGGTCCACTTAAAATGCCAAGATTCCCTGGGTTTCACCTCCTGAAATGTTTGTCTGCAGGCTGCATTTTGTGCTCCACCACTGGAAAAAACTGTGGTAAATTCTAGAGCCTTCAGGAATTCAGGTATTAAAGTGAGGAGTGTGACTTTGCCTCTCTGCCCCAGGTGTCAGTCTGTCCAGACTTTTTCACAGTCGTCAGGTGGGTGTGGCCCCAGGAGTCTGGTTGGTGTTGCCTCAGATTCCCAGAAGTGTGGTTTTCTTGCACTCTGGACAGTTACTAAAAAGTCTTCTGTGAGATCAAATTATTGGTCTTAGACTCCAGAGTGTATAAAGAAAGCTGCAGCCTCCACACCTACAAAACTGCGTTACTGATGTGCCCATTTTTTCAGGGCTCCTCAGCCAAACAAAGTCACCATGACTCATGCAGGAGAGACTCAGAGGACAGAGCTGTTACCTCTTCCTAGGCTGATGCTGCTCAGAGGAAATGCTTCAACCAAGAATGATGGTAACAGCAGTATTGGAGAATGACTCAGCACAGGGATCCTGTGGCCATCCCCCACAGTGTCTCTCCCTGGGCCTCCACCTTTAAACTCTTCTCATGCAATTCTAGTCCTCTCAGCTCTCCCTCTAATGGGGTCCTGGGTAAGTGGCTTTAAACAAGATTTTTTGCGTGGGCCCTTTAAGACTGAATGGCGTCATTCAGAGCTCAGTCTCTTTCCCAAAACAGTAACCTGGCTCTTTTCACCTCCACTTGCTGTGTAGGCAGCACTTCTTGGCTCTAGGGCTCAGGTTCAGGGATCCCCTACTTCAGGGTTCTCTTAGTCAGGAGCTCCATATCAGAAATGTGGCTCCTCCTCCTGAGCTTCATCCCTCAGTCATTGCTGGATACTCAAATTTTGTTTCTCTGCAACAAGAAGAGCAGCAGGGTCACATCAGGTGGGGCCGACAGTCTCCTCTGTAGAAGTTCTTAAAGCTGGTGAGACCTTGGTCTAGGGAGGAAGACATAGAGAGTCCTCTTCTAGGACTGACATGACCCCTGCCACAGCATGTGGCTAAGCCACTCGACCATATCCAACAATAGGCTGATAGGGACCCACACTTTAAATGTCCATGCTCCAGGCCTCTGTCCTTTCCTCTGTGGAATCTAACCCTGGAGAGCAGGATATCCAGCACCAGGTTGGCTAAATATGTAGCTCCACCGTATCTAATTCTCATGAGCTGCTGTGCTGGTTCTGATCACACAGAGCAAAACTTGCCTCAGTTGGGCCAGGAGTGAATAGCCATTTCTTCGGATACCACTCTACAAGGGTTTTTAGGCTCTGACCCGATGTTCTCTGCAGCTGGGCACTGAATGTGCCAGACCTGGGCCTCCCTGGCAGGAACATGGTTCAGATTGATGGGAGTCACGGCCCATTATTTGCCTTCAGCTACCTACTTGGAGCTACAAGCAGTCCAATGTTTGTGTCTGCCTGTGCTGACTTCAGGTGCAAATGGAAATCCCAAATTTTAAACCTAGGCTGGCTTTAATCCACATTGGGGCTGGGAGAAGTCCGCTTAAAATGCCAAGATTCCCTGGGTCCGACCTCCTGAAACGTTTGTCTGAAGGCTGCATTTTGTGCTCCACCACTGGAAAAAACTGTGGTAAATTCTAGAACCTTTGGCAATTCAGGAATTAGGAAAGGTGAAGAGTGTGACTTTGCCTCTCTGCCCCAGTAGTCAGTCTGTCCAGACTTTTTCACAGTCTCAGTGGGGTGTGTTCCCAGGAGTCCAGTGGGTGTGGCCTCAGATTCCCAGATGTGTGGTTTGCTTGCACTCTGGACAGTTTCTACAGAGTCTTCTGTGAGGTGAAATTATCGGTCTAAGACTCAGGAGCATATGAAGAAAAGCTGCAGCCTCCACACCTACAAAACTGCATCACTGACGTGCCCCTTTCTTTCAGCTTATCAGCCAAACCAAGTCCTTATGACTCATATAATGGAGATTCATAGAAAAGAGCTGTAGCTTCTTGTCTGCAGTTAATGATCTCTATGATGTTTGTGTCTGTATTTGTGCATGTGTATTCAGCAACGAGCCAAATTTTGTGTAAGGATCAGTTTTCTCATTTTCAGTGATGAGAGTAGCTCCATAAAATCTGCAAGCTGCATAAGATGGGCCTACAGTTTTCATCTGGTCCACCTACATTTGCTGCTGCCTGGACTTCTCAAAAAGTTGTGTAGAAAGACTGTAGTGTAAGCTGAGACTGCTCTCAGCCAGCCAACCTCGTCTACAGGTTCCAAGGTGGTTGTGTTAGGGTAACTGAGTTGAGAGTGCCATTTTAGTGGGACCCCCTAGTTCAGGGGTGTCTTATTCAGGACCTCAGTATGAGTAATGTGGTCCCTACTCCAGAGCCTAATTCCTCAGCCATTGCTGAATACTTATATTTTATTTCTATCCAGCTAGGTGAATAGCAGTTTCAGATTGAAAGGTACTGACAGTCCCTTCTCCTGACATTCTTACAGCTGATGAGACCCAGTCTCAGGGAGAAAGACTGAGACAGTCCTTTCTTGGGCCTGACTGTGCTCCCCCACCAAAAAGTGGCTAAGCCCTTGACCAGATCTATCCGTAGGGTCAGGAAGACCTTCATGTTAAATGTCCATGCTCCAGGCCTCTCTTCTTCCCCCTTTGGATTCTAGCCCACTGGGCAGGATATCTAGCACCCAGGCCAGCTGAATGTGAAGCTCCACCTTATCTAATGTACATGAGATGCTGTGCTGGTGCTGGTCTCAGAAAGCTGAACTCGTTTACAGGTATCCTTAGGATGCCACTCTAGCAAAGGCTGTTAGGTCCAGAAGCAATGCTCTCTGCAGCTGAACCTTGGATGCTCTAATCCTGGCCCTTCCTAGTAAAAACCCAGTCCACACCAGTGGGAGACACTGCCATGACTGGTCCTTAGCAACTTTCTTGGATCTACAAGCAATCCAAAATTTTTTGGCTGCCTTTTTTGGTTCAGGTGCTCAGAAATGCCCAGCTGCACACCTAGGCAGGCTTTTACCTGCCCTAGGTCTGAGGTAAAGTCTGCTTAAAATGCCAGGATTCTGTGAGTCCTGCCTCCTGCAGCCTCCATCTGCTGGATGCTTGTTGGACTCGGCCACTGAAATAACCACTTGTAGAGTCTGGAGCACGCAGCCCTTCAGGGATGAGGAAGAGTAGTGGGTGTGGCTCTGTACCTCTGTACCAGGTGTCAGTTTTTCCAGACATTTTTCAGAATCCTCAGTAAAGTGTGGCCTCTGAGATCCAGATGTGTGGTCCGCCCGCATGCTGGACAGTTGGTACTGAGTCTGCCATGAGGCAGGAGTACTGGTCTTAGACTTTGCGGTGTGTGAGGGAAAGCTCCGGCCTCAACAACAATCTGAGTCACTGACACACCCCTGCCTCCTGGCTTCTCAGCACAACCTGGTCACCATGATTGGCACAGAAGAGACTCCTGAGGCAGAGCAGTTGTTTCCCTCAAGATTGGTGTCTCTTGGAAGAGACTGGTCCATCTGGGAATGATGATTACTGTGATGTTGGAGAATGACTCGGCACAGAAGTTCTGTTGACTGTCCTCCACCGGGTCTCTCCCTGGGCCTCCAGCTTCACACTCTCCTCTCAGAACTCCGGTCCTTTCAGCTCTCCCTGCACCAGTGCCCCATAAGTGGCTTTGAAGGAGATTTTCTGTGCATGCCCTTGAAGAACAGAGTATTGTCCTTCATATCTGAGATCTTCATCTCTTTCTTATAGGCAGGAACCCTGCTCTCTTCACCACCATATGCTGTGGGGGCTTGTCTTCTAGGCTCTGGGGCTCTATGCTGGTGCCCTCGGCCTGGGGCTGAGGACCTACACCTCTCAAGGCGACCCTCCATTCAGTGTGAGTCCCTCTGGACTCTCACGCTCTGCTTGCTCTTGGGAGCTGGGTGGTACCCTTCAAATCTCCACCTTTTCTACCCATCTCGTTATGGGTTTTTCCATGATCCTTGGTTATAGACTCCTGTTTCTTTAGTCCAAAGTTGGTTGTTCAAGACGATTGTTCTTAAATTATGTTGTAATTTAATTTGGTCCTGGGAGGTGGCAGCTTGTACACCTGCATACTCCTTTACCATCTTGGAATCTGGAACTGAAAATTTTGATACAAGCAGTCAAATTTATTCTGGCAATAATTACTAAGTCCAATTGAGTTTTATTTATAATTAAAATGGGAGGGGAAAAAAGGAGACTAAATATGCAAAAAATAAATCTATTTTCTTGAATCTATAATTATAGTGGCTTAGTTTTCTTCATTCTCAATTCAAAAGACAATATCTCATGGGAGTTTACCTCTGGAGAACTTAAGGATAAGTAATGAGAAATAGATAGCCCTCTTTAAGTAATCAATATTAGGCATTTGAAAATTCAGGATTCTAGTGTGATCCTTTAAAGTAAATTATTCTAAATCAACTCTGGTCATTTATTGTATATAATTCATTTCACTGTATAATTTTATCTCAACTATTCTTGCATTTGGATACAATACCCATAAAAGCTTGTCTGCACTCTTCCCTCAGGTTCCAGTTTATAGTATTTCTTCCAGTTCCATCTATTGTGTAAATATCATGTAGTTATCCCTTCTCTGCTATAACTTGGCCAAACTACATTTTAAGAAGTAGAGTAGTAATTATAGCCAAATCACCCCTTTGCACAGATAAAGATGAGCTGAGACTTTACTTACACATTTCAAATAGAAAGACGTGATCCTCTGTCCAGGAAACTGGTATTGTAAAGACCTGTCATCTGTATTTGTTACAAGTGAAAATAAAATGGAATTCTGTATCCTTTTCTCCCCAATTTCACTCCTTTAATCTCTGCCCAACACTAGTATCCTCTGAAATAAACATTACATTGAGAAGGAGTGTTTTGTTTTGGTTTTCCTCTCCTTTTCCTGTTTTAATGCAGGAGTAGGCATCTGGATGCTTAAAGCTTCCAGGTGCATCTCATGTAAAACCACAGCTGTTCCTTCTGATAACTTGAAACATAAAGAGCAAAGAGCTAGACATTTAGAGTCAGCAAGAGACAATGCACTATTATTATAATTAGGGCAATTGATTTGTATTGTAATTGCAATATTATATTTCTTAAATTTCTTGGTATTCATGGAAAAAGACCTAGTATTTCATTTTTATTAGCTCTAAATTTTGCCAATAAGAGCAGTGTTTAGGCACATAACTCAGGAGAGAAGGAAAAATGATGATTGCCACAGTTTCTGAAACTCTATTTTAACGTCAATATGATGGGGAGATTAATA
Source organism: Saccopteryx bilineata (assembly GCF_036850765.1). Classification (NCBI taxonomy): domain Eukaryota; kingdom Metazoa; phylum Chordata; class Mammalia; order Chiroptera; family Emballonuridae; genus Saccopteryx; species Saccopteryx bilineata. The sequence goes on along the minus strand of NC_089501.1, from coordinate 33,618,834 downwards.
AAACAAATAGTGAAAATTATATACATTCTCTAGTTACTCTGTCAAGACATTATTTTCATGATCACTTTCTATTATGATAGTTTTATCTGAAATTTTCCTACATAAATGCATTATTTTTAAAATGTATAGCTTTTAAAATATAATTTTACTTATAAGTTATCTTTGCTTTGAGTTCATATCAATGTTTAAAAACTGATGGTTGTAGAAAATTGCATTGGCTTATATTAAAAAATAAAAATTTAAGAAAATATTTTAAAAATAATATAGGTCTCGTTTTTTTGGATCAATCGTGATACACATGTAGACTTCACTAAGATTCACTATATTATTACAGTTAATCTAGAGTAAGATTTCAATACCATAACCACATGAGTCAACAGATGGTTGATTTAGCAGATTTTCTTATGGCAATACTGTGTTAATCAATATGATTACAAGTACAGATTTACTAAAAGATTTTTAGATTCAGAGTTGAGACCATGGCAAAATAATTTACTTTGAAGCACATTTCATGCTTTGGGAATCATTCTTTGCATTGGAATGTACAAACATTACATTTAACTGTTATGCTTTTCATTATAAAAGTTAAATTAATATTTAAAATGTGTTGGAAGATTTTAGGAATGTGGACTAATATGCACCCTCAGTCTCACTGTTTACAATGTAAACTTACAATCATTTGATCACTTCTGAGAGGCACTACTCATTGATCACTTATATGTGCCAGGCACTACTTTTAAGGAGGTGACATTCTAGCAGATGTGCTGGGAAAGAAGCCATAGGAGCTCAGTAGGGAAGGGAGGTTGTCAAGCAAACCAGCGTGAGATGAAAGAAGGGCGGTGAGCAAGAGCGTGCTGTACCAGAGGCCTAGGTGGGAAGCCTCTTCAGGTTAGGTTCGGTCTTTTTAGAAAAGAACTAAGGCAAGTGAGAGATTAGGACGTGCAAGTATCCTGGACAAGAATCAAGTTCAAATAAGAGGTAGCACTCTCATACATAAATTACTATAAATATTTGTTTGTTGAAAAGATATTTATTGAGCACTTCTAAGTCCTAGGGACTGGGCTCAGCAGCAGGATTACAAGGGTGAATAAGATGTAGTACCTGCCATCAAAATAGTCACAGAAAAACAAAAAAGGTAATAATAATAAAAATGCTAACTATCATGACTGGGGTTATGCATAGGCATTAAGGTACAATTTCTCCACTTTATCTTTATTATACTAATAATAATATAATTTCCATATTAGATTTATCTTTAATAAAGTCTTATAGTGATTAATATAATTACATAATCAAAGGGACTCGTTCAAGTTCTGGCCCTAGTACTTTATTAATCAGGACTTTTCCTATACTGTCTATAGAAATTCAACTCTAGTTTTAATAAAAGTAGCATTTATTGGCTTTTGATATTGGCAAGTCCGAGGCGTGGCCTCAGCCTCAACTGCTCCCAGGGTCAGCAGGTGTCATACTGTTCACCTTATTTCCATCTCTCAGCTCTGCTTTCCTCAGTATTGGCTCCATTCACCACAGGCTGTGTTTGTGTAATGAGAAAGCAGGCCACTAGTACCCTAACTATATGCAACTCATACTGCTGTCATAAGAGTAGAGAGATCATTCCTTTCCCAGCATCCATTCCCACTGTCCTGGCATCTGTCCCGCAAAAAGCACATGGCCGGTCGCTCCTACGCCCATCACTGCATCCACCTTGACTATCCATTATGGTGACTTATTCACTTGCTAAGTTAAGTCAGGGACAAGCAGAGGCATGTAAGTAACATATTTACAAGAATCCTATCCAATTTGAAATGGACAGTATAGAAATGGTTCACTACTACCAGAATAAAGGCACAGAGTACTGTGCGTGCAAAGACCAAAATGGACTACTGCAGGTAGATTAATTCTGTGACCTTAGTCAAATCATATTACCTTTCTGAGTCCCAGTTTCATGATCCATGAATACACCAGCCTCATAGTGTCAAATTAAAGTTAAGCAAATAGAAGATATGTTTAATAAATGTCATCATAATCACTAATGATAAACAAGTGCTACATGAGTGGTAGCAAGTTGTGGCTGGTTGAGCCAACAATTTCAGAAAAGAGGAAAGGTAGACTTTTCCCCTGAGAATGAAAAGGTGACAGGGCCACCCAGAGTCTCACTACTGTGTGGTTGACCGAGAACCCTCAGCCATTGGCTACAGGGGCCACTTAACTGCACAAGGTAGCTCCACATGGAACTGATGCCCAGAGATCAGAAAGCTCTCTTTTTGCTATATCTCAAACACACTAAGATGTTTAACATTTTAATGACTTAGAGAGAATGCAGATTCTCTTGGTAACATTCTTATTTACTGGAGTTGATCATTTAAACTGTATCAATACTGCCACACAATATTCCTTGTTATGATACTAAATTATTTTCATTTAGAATGAAATGTAAATGTGGCGTTTTTATATATTCTGTCTTGGCTCCTGGTCAGATATGACTGCTCACCACTGCTCTAAGCCAGGGTAACAAACCCATTGGCTTAATGACCAAATGTGGCCATCTGTCTGTTTTTGCATGAGCCCCACACTAAGAATAGTTTTATGTGTTAACCAGCTGTTTTGAAAATAAGTTTGCTGTCCTGCTTCAAGATTATGTTTTCTCTGAGAATTTCATTCCCTTTCTTCACAGTTACCAATATGTCTTGCTAAGCAGCACAGTTTATATCCTCTGTGCTGTTCTAGGCAGTTGATACAAAAATATGTGTCTGAACAGGAAAGCCGTTTTGCTTCAGATATAGTTTTGGCATATTTTGTTAATGTTACCATTTAATATGTTCCTTCCCCAATGCCTATAAAGTAATTCTGTGTGTGCCTTCAGTCTCCTGGGCTCTGAAGATGGACATTGCCATCAGAGCTTCTGAGCTCTGAACCCGCCCTTTGAGTCTCTACTCTGTGTCACTGTGCACATGCACCGATGCAGTTTGCCACATGGTTGACTGTAAACATTCTCAAATATACACACGAGGCCCCTTTAGTTGCTTAAGTCTTTCAGAGCAGCAGCTCATCACTCAGCAGACCCACAAGGAAGAGACTACAGAACAGGTCTGTATAAGTAGACCCGCAAGGAAGAGACTACAGAACAGGTCTGGATAAGTAACGGAGCACAGCTTACTTTGGGTTCTTTAAGGGGCAGACACAGAAGCGGTGTTTCCCAACGTGGGGCCCACGCCCCACAGGGGGGCAATTCGATAGTTAAGGGGGAAATTTGAAAATGGACTCGACACGACTTTAACTCTTTCATCCTGGGCCATTTAAATGCAATGCTAGATATCGGTGCCAAACTTAATAAAAAATGCAATTTTTAAATAATTGCAGTAAATAATTATTAAATATAATTTTGTTTGACGAGACCAAAATATCAACTGGGTAATTGGCGTCATCAAGTAAACTTTGTTCTGGGTTCACTGTGGAGCGTGCCGTCTGCCGCGGGGAACCCCAGATGTTTTAAAAACTCGCTAAACAATGCAGTTATTCTCACCTAACTGGCCCATCACAATTTTGTAGTGTTTCACATCATTCAGTTGGTGCTAATTTGAAATAAGTGTCAGTCAAAACTGTTGTAAAAGCTCGTTGATTTAATAAATATACATATATATATTGTATAGATATAATTGGTAAGTATTTGATTTTATTTTGATCAATATTAAACTCTTTATTAAGTACTTCTTGCATCGGGGCTAGAAAGCAATAATATTTTATAAATATTATTGGGGCTATAATAGTGCATGCACGACAATTTTAATTTTAGAAGCATAACTTTCCAGAAAATTTTGTCAAGTGGAAAAAATATCGATACCTTTTGATTTGCGGTGGTAGTGTAGTAAATGTGTTATATACATTTAAATAAATATGAATTTTTAGTATACGTTTACTCTATGTCACATTGAATATATTTTAACACTTTTTTTTTTTTTTTTTTCTGAAGCTGGAAACGGGGAGAGACAGTCAGACAGACTCCCGCATGCGCCTGACCAGGATCCACCCGGCACGCCCACCAGGGGCGACGCTCTGCCCACTAGGGGGCGATGCTCTGCCCCTCCGGGGCATCGCTCTGCTGCGACCAAAGCCACTCTAGTGCCTGGGGCAGAGGCCAAGGAGCCATCCCCAGCGCCCGGGCCATCCTTGCTCCAATGGAGCCTTGGCTGCGGGAGGGGAAGAGAGAGACAGAGAGGAAGGAGAGGGTCGGGGTGGAGAAGCAAATGGGCGCTTCTCCTATGTGCCCTGGCCGGAATCGAACCCGGGTCCCCCACGCCAGGCCGACGCTCTACTGCTGAGCCAACCGGCCAGGGCCTTAACACATATTTTAATATTAGTTTTTAATTGATCTTATTTTTATTATAGCCCATAGTAAAATGAGTGGTGCAAGCAAGAAAAAAACTCGTCAATATTCGGAGGAATATTTAAAATTTGGGTTCATACCCTGTTCACGATGAGCGGATTCCTTTTTGTCTTTTATGCCAGCAATGCTTGACCAACGAATCAATGAAATGAGGTCGTCTTGAGGCGCATTTGAAGGCAAAACATAGTGCTCATGTTAATTCAGATTTGAGTTACTTTAAAACTTTAAAGAAAAATTTTGAAAAAAGAACATTAAAGTCTCTATTACTGCTCATACTTCAACTAATAATTGTGTTCTTGAGGCTAGTTATCAAATTTCTTTATTCATCACTAAAACTGGAGAAAATCACACTATAGAAGAGAATTTAATAAAACCGTCAATATCAGCATTTCTTAAAACGGTTCTTGAAAAAGATGACAAAGATGTAAAAGCTATGCCACTCAGTGACAATTCTGTTAGCAGAAGAATAGACAAAATGAGTGAGGATATTGAAAAACAACTTATTGAAAAGCTGAAAACAAGAAAATTCTCCTTGCAAATGGATGAATCAACTTTGAGAGACAGTGAGGCAGTATTGATAACTTACGTAAGATATATTAATAAAGGACATTTTGCTGAAGAAATGTTGTTCTGTAAAAGATTAGAAAGCACTACTACCTCCAAAGATATATATAATAAGCTAAAAAACTACTTAGATGTCAATGATATACCAATGAAAAATATAACATCTTGTGCTGTAGATGGTGCTCCCAATATGATGGGCAAGAAAAATGGCTGCTTAAAATTGATGAAAGATGCGAATCCAGAAATGATTCTTGTGCATTGTGTTATTCATAGGGAAAACTTGGTAGCTAACAACATCTCGCCTGTTCTGAATGAAGTATTACATACAGTAATAAAGTGTGTTAATGCTATTAAAGCTAGTGCCAAATGTGAGCGTCTTTTCAAGCTATTTTGTGAAGAACAAAATGAAGACCATGTGAGACTTTTACTTATACTGAAGTAAGATGGCTATCTAAAGGAAACTGTTTGAAAAGATTCATGGAACTGTTTGATACTCTTAGTGATTTTTTAAGCGACAAACCTGAAATGAAGTATCTGTTAACAATAGATGGTAAAGCATTTGTGAGTTATTTAGCCGATATCTTTGAAAAACTAAATATATTAAATAAGCAACTTCAAGGAACAAATAAAACTGTTGTCGATGCAAAAGCAAAGATATTTGCTTTCATTACCAATATTGAGTTATATCAGAAACATTTTAACAACAAAAACTTTAAACAGTTTCATTGGCTCCAAAAATGTAAAGTAAATGATACCACTTTACTTGTTATTGTCAATCATTTGAATATTCTATCAGCTGATTTAAAAGAAAGATTTTCTGATTTAAAACAAATTGATTTTCCAACATGATGATGCAGCCAATGTTAGTGGATTTGTCTGATATATCAAATATGCAGTATCAAGAAGAACTCACAGAATTGCAAAATGATGAGTCAGTTAAAGCTTTATTTAATATCAAAGGAGCGATGGCATGTCTTTGTGAGGAAACAGAAATCAAATACCCCAATTCAACCAAATGTGCAAGAAAGCTATTGCTACCGTTTTCATCTTCATTTTTAGCTGAATGTGGATTTAGTGCTGTAAATGATTTACTGATAAAAAAAAAGAAATCGGCTGGATATAACATAACGTGGAGACTTGAGACTAAAGCTAACCAGTTGGAACCTAATATAAAATCTCTGTGCAGCAAGCATCAAGCACAAGGATCACACTAAATTAAAATAATAAATTAATATAGAAAAATCTGTATTAAAATTATTTGGAATTTAAATTTCTGTTTTTCATTATATGTTTTGAAATTTTACTTACTGTGTTTTGTTAACAATTTCATAGTGATTTCTTCCTAGAACCTATCATTTATGTTTATTAAGTGAACAAATCAATTTTTTAATGTTAAAAATTATGTATGTTACATAGGGGGGGACATAAAAATTTTGGAAAGGTAAAGGTGGGGCGTGGTGCAAAAAAGGTTGGGAAGCACTGGGTTAGAGGGAAAGTGCAAGAGTTTGGGAGAGCTTTCAAGTCATGGTGCAGATGCAGTTGCTGTGAGAGAGAGAGGGCAGGAAGGGAGCGCAGGACAGTTTTAGTGCTATTGTACTGTTCTAAGAAAGGATGACAAGGCCTATGTGTAGTTCCTGAGCCAAAGGCCCTGTTAGAGGGGTTTTATCTCTGAGAAATGATCATACATCAGTATTCTTGCCACACTCAGTCATTGCTGCAAGCAGCCTGTGGGAAGTCTGGGCTTAGCACAGTGGGGGTTTCAGAGAGGCAGCTGGGTCCCTTGGTCAATTACACTCCCTCCCGTGGTTGGAGTTTTGCAAGGTATATTCTCATGTCTGCCACAACCACACGGAACAATAAAGAAAAACAAGATATGCTGCTAAGAAAGCAGGTCATACAAAGAAATGAGAAAAAAGGAAGGTCATTGGAAGACAGTGTTTCTGTCATTCACTCTACCTAGACTTGATTCTACCCAGAGATGTGGCAGCTGGAGATCATTGTCCTTTGTCACCAACTGAGGTGAGGCAGTCATGGAAAGTGGCCAGTAAGAGTGTGGCCCAAACCAAAGAGGTAGACGAAGTCTGGCTAACACATAGACAGGAAACTCATCATTGACTGTCAACTCCATAGCTAGAGAGTAGGGCTGTATTTTGAGGTCTGGGCTGGACTTTTGCAATCTTCTCTCATTTTTCCCCCCATTTCTACCCTGTCTCTAAGTGGTCTGTTTGAGATGCTGCTGTTCAAATAGCTTTTCTTGATGGCTGCCACAGCTGGGAGAATGTGGACGTGGGGGCTGAGCTGCAGTGGGCGTGGGGGCTGTGGCCCAGTTTCTACAGCTGCCAGCAGTGACATGGGAACAGTTTCCAGATCTGGGAAGACAGTTGAAGAATGATATCTAGTCTTATTAAAAAGAATGTCCTTTCAATGAGCTTGTTCTTCAAATTGTTCAATTTCTTTTCATGTGTTAATTAATGCAAGAAAAGTGAGAATAGTCCTTCCTTAAAAAGAATAATATATGTGAGATTTTGAAATTCTGCATTTCTCACTTTAAACATCTCTAAGGAAACTTGACATTGACCTGCACTTTTCAGTATAAATTGGCAATATTTGATATTCTATCAGCTTTGGTGTGTGTGTGTGTGTGTGTGTGTGTGTGTGTGTGTATTTATATACTACCTTTTCTAAGGGATAAGCCATTTAGCTGACATGCTCAGTATTTTCTTGAAACCAACTCAGGTAATAAAGGTGAATGGTATTTACTTTTTCAGTGTCCTTCCATCTGTCTTGTAAAGACTAAGAAGTGGTGAAACATCAGACAATGCTATTTAATATTTTATAACTTTAAAAACTATAAAAGATATAACTACCTCTCTGCCTTTCTCATTTCCTGACTCCTTCCCACTTCTGTAAGCACATCCAATACCTACATATTCTCTCAGTTTCCCAGTGACTGTCCTGGGCTTCCCTCTTGTGAATGCACGTAGTGGAGTAGCAATTTTGATGTACTAAGAAATTAAATGAGCCCTGGCCGGTTGGCTCAGCGGTAGAGCGTCGGCCTAGTGTGCAGAGGACCCGGGTTCAATTCCCGGCCAGGGCACACAGGAGAAGCGCCCATTTGCTTCTCCACCCCTCCGCCGCACTTTCCCTCTCTGTCTCTCTCTTCCCCTCCCGCAGCCAAGGCTCCATTGGAGCAAAGATGGCCCGGGTGCTGGGGATGGCTCTGTGGCCTCTGCCTCAGGCGCTAGAGTGGCTCTGGTCGCAACATGGCGACGCCCAGGATGGGCAGAGCATCGCCCCCTGGTGGGCAGAGCGTCGCCCCTGGTGGGCGTGCCGGGTGGATCCCGGTCGGGCGCATGCGGGAGTCTGTCTGACTGTCTCTCCCTGTTTCCAGCTTCAGAAAAATGAAAAAAAAAAAAATGAAAAAAAAAACAAAAAAAGAAGTTAAATGAGAATTGGGTGGATAAACTCTACTAATTTAAGGATTATGGACATTTTTTCACAAATAATACTCTTTTGAAGGACAGGAGCTATACCTGTTAGGAAGATAAATGATCTTACTTTCATTTCCCCCCTCCCCTTTGGCCTTTTGATATTTGGAAATGGTTTTAGAATTATTGTACAACTAATTTCTTCTGGAAGAATATGTCCCTGTCTACTGATATTCTTATCCATTAGAATCATAAGAAGATTTCTAATCTTTTACCTCTTTTTTTTTCTTAAGTGAGAGGGAGGGAGGCAGTGGCAGAGAAACAGATTCCTGCATGCACCCCGACCAGGATCCACCAGGCAAGCCTCCTACAGGGCAATGCTCTCTCTGCCCATGTGTGGCTGCTCCTCCCTTGCTCAACAACCGAGCTATATTGGCACCTGAGATGAGGCCATGGAGCCATTCTCAGTGCGTGGGGCTAGATTGCTCAAACCATTGGACCTGATGGCTACTGGAGGGGACCAGGAAGAGAGAGAGAGAGAAAAAGGAGGGCACGGGGTGGAGAAACAGATGGTCACCTCTCCTGTGTGTCATGCCTGGAAATCAAACCAGGAACTTCCAGATACAAGGGCTAACACTCTACTGCTGAGCCAACCGGCCGGGGCCTCTTTTTACCTCTTTCAAAAGTGAGAGACATTAAGTCATTAAAAGTACTAATAAAAAATAATATCTTATGAAAAATAACCCAACTTTTAAAATGGTTGCTCTTTCTTTTTAACTCTAGGACTATAAGACTGCAATTATTTATAATTTGTTCTCTATTATCAGTGATTGTGGAAAATATTCTTATTGTCTAATTCAATGTTAATATTACTCTGGTATCCAACACATATGATCTTTGAGGTTATTTGTGCCAACTTATTGGTTAGAATAGAAAATTCTCATTTCTAACTAGTGAGAAATTATATGAAAAAAGAAAATCCTAAAGCTCACACAAAGATTAATTTTATATGAGCATCTCCTATAGTATATGTGACCTTTGTACTCTCAAAACTACAAATCAATAATAAACTAAGATTAATACAAATTACTTTAAATTTTGTTATTTTTATTAATTTCTTCTACTGCTAATTTACATTTTCACAATATAATTATCTTTGTCATAAACATTCAAACCTCTATTAATTAACTATAATATGCACTGGCACATAGTAACACCCATGTAATAATAGACCTTCAATATAAATAAGGCTCTGGATAGTTCATTTTGGAAGTTTGTTTTAAAAAATTAAAGTATTCATGTTACTTTACTCTTTTTTGCCCATCTGGTTTTGTTGTTTTTAGTTGCAGTAATATTGGTGGAGAGCTGAAATGAAAAGAACTTGAACTGCAGAGCTCAGGAATCTGGAGACGGACACGGTGGAGAAGGAGAGGTGGGCAGATCCTGGGGTCGCCCCGGGCCATGCAGGCTTCCTCTTTGGTCCTCCTGGGCTGTTTGGGTCTTTGCCTTTTGTCAACAGAGTTGAAAGACATGACAAAAAGTGTAATTATGTGTGTCATTTGAAACATTTTCTGGCCTGACCTGTGGTGGCATAGTGGATAAAGCGTCGAGCCGGAAATGCTGAGGTCGCTGGTTCAAAACCCTGAGCTTGCCTGGTCAAGGCACATAGGGGAGTTGATGCTTCCTGCTCCTCCCCCCATTCTCTTTCTGTCTCTCTCCTCTCTCTCTCTTGATTTCTGCAAAAGAGTGGAAACACTGGTTTGAAAATATTATGGTCCCGTTTTAGAAAGTAAAATACCTTTATTTTTAATCTTTAAAGATCTGTTAGCAATGTTTGCCTTTGTGGAACTAGTTTTGAAGACTTTTATCTTAGTGATTAAAATCTTTTTAACTTTGTTAAAAAGACTTCTGTAATTTGAAAGTGTTACAAATCAATAAATAGAGATAATATTAATTTTCATTGTTTCTATTAATTTCTTATATTACCTATTTGGATTTTAACAATATAATTACTCTATCACCAATATTAACAAAATTAAATATTTATAATAATGTCTTATAATCTGAACAGGTGGTGGCACAGTAGATAGAGCATCGGACTGGGATGCAGAGGACCCAGGTTCGAGACCTGAGGGTGCCAGCTTGAGCACGAACTCATCTGGTTTGAGCAAAAGCTCTCCAGCTTGAACCCAGGGTCGCTGGATCCAGCAAGGGGTTACTCAATCTGCTGAAGGCCCACAGTCAAGACACATATGAGAAAGCAATCAATAAACAATTAAGGTGTTGCAACACACAATGAAAAACTAATGATTGATGCTTTTCATCTCTCTCCCTGTCAATCTCTCTCTGACTCACTCTCTGTCTCTGTAAAAAAAAATAAAAAAATAAAAAAATGACTTATAGATCAACTGTGGTCTTCAATTTTAAGGAGCTTTATGGTGGCAGAGAAGTTAAAATTTATTTGAAAGCATAAAAACTTTGCTCTTTTAACTCTAAGCTTAACTATTTTGACAAAAATAACTGCTAGGTTCCTTTTCAAACAACCGAAAAATTATATATTTCAGAAGTTACTTATAAATAAAGTAGCCAGGTGTTTCATCTTCTAAACCAGGACAACTAAAGATGAAATATTAATAAAAAATATAGGAATTTTTAGGAAAATTTAATAAATATAATTTAATAAATTGTGTAGTGCAAAAAACATTTAAGGTTTCATGTTAATACTTGAAGGTGATATATAAAAAACATGTTACTAAGCTAGTCAGAATAATGCAGAATTCAGTATAAAGCAGGTGGGTTCATCCCCATGTCGCCAAAGGTTTCATCACTGAGGTGCCCACTGGTCTCACTGTGATACTTTTCCACTCCATCACCAGGACTTGAGGAAAGTGCTCAGAGGGAGGCTTCAAGGTGGTCTGAGTGCGTCATGTACCCTCTAGGAATGCAACTTCAGTTTCCATGCTTACATCTGTGCTGCTCCTGTTTCACTACCCAATTTTTCAGATATAGTTCATCTGTATAGACATTATTCACAGTACATTAAAAGAGGGAGAGAGATGAAGGGAGTGACTGTGTGAGGGTGAAGATTAACATAATTCTGAGAGAACTTTTAAGGAAAAATAATACAGTACATTTGAAAAGGCTTTTCTTACTCATTATTCCTTGCTGCTAAGTACAGTGATAGCTCAGTTTTCGTCAATAATTCGTCCAAAAACAATCAGCAAAATCTGAAACCAATGAAAACTGAGGCAATTATTTCTATATGAATCGATGTAAATCCAATTAATTTGTTCTAGACACTCCAAAATGCATACCAAAAAACATCTTATAGAGAATAAATGTAGTGTTTAATACTAAAAACCATAAGAAATTAACATAAAATGAATATAAAAGACTAATGAAAAAATAAATGAACATTTAACATGGCATTTACCTTTCTGAAGTCTCTTCTTGGCGTATGGAAGATGGTGAGGAGGGGAGAGAGGTGCATATACTGTATACGCAGTGATCACTTACAAGTCATTGTAGTATTAGCACTTTACAAGCAAGAAAAAAAGCACAAAAACACTGGGAAGCAATGGAATTGTTGGGCTAGACATGCAGGGTGATGCTCACACAATGAGAGGCAATGCCACACTGAGCAGGAGAATGCAGGGGTTGCCCTTTGTTTTTGCAAAATTAGCACTGAGGTCATGTGGGCACGCCGATGAAATCCACGGCAACTGACTAAAACCAAGACAAATGTTTCCTAGAAAAAAGCAACAATAACCAAAGTCAGTGAAGACCGAGGTACTGTAGTCCTACTTATCATGTCTTAAAAGAGACAAGGCAATTTCACAGAGCATGTGGCAAAAATCAAGAGCCTGTAAAAAGAAAATAATTTACTGTCAAGGTGCTCTATTGGGCTTATGTGTTTTTATATTGTCTACCATATCATTTCTGAAACATTAGCCACTGCATCATATCCATGGAAACCTCCCTAAGCTCAAAAGACATTTTAAAGATGGTGGATGCCATTATTTTCTCAGGCCAATAGCTAGGATCTGATTGGTTATTACCCTATTTCAGAAGCTAATCAGCAGTGTTATCAGCTATGACTTTCATTGCTGCTGTACTATAAACTTAGCAATAAAGAAAACTATAAATTCAAATTTTATTCTTTGGAGGAGTGTACCTCATGCTGAGAAGATTAATGAAAAATTCCTGGCCCATTTTTTATTAAAGATACGACCATTTTATAGCACTTTAATTGTAAATCCACTCTTTGACATCCTAACTAATGGTTCTTGCTAAATTAATAAAAGTAACATATTAGGTTTAAATCCCAGATAGGTAGAGATTGCTGTTTTAATATCCCATCAGTATCCTTTCTCTTTCTACAGATGCTCTCAGGCCAGTAGTGTTAATAACATGCATGAGTGAAGATGCTCTTTTATAATGCTAATGGTGGCAAAGAGATTTTCCTTTATATTAGCAGGCAATCAATTCCAATAGCTTTTTAATGCTTTCTTAAAGAATCAATTTTAAAACAGAAGCTCTTCAGGGGACCCTCTTAAATTTCTGCACAACCAGTCTCCTAATTTTCCATTACAATGCAATCTAAACAGCTACAAAAATACTGTAAAATTTTTGTCTGTACAAAATTTTTGCAAAATGCTTGTCTGTCTCAGCGTCTCTCTATGCGCTCACCACAGTGCAGGACACTGCAGAGAGACTCATAAGTGTTTGTTGAGTAAAGGTAAGTGATCTGCTGAAGTGAATGGGGGTGGGAGGACATCAATTTGCATTTGTACTTGGACACCATTAAATATAACTCCAGTGACCAACACATAGAAGTTCATTAAAGCAAATGTTCAATAAATCCTTTACAAAGGACAGCCTATTTGCAATAGAAGGGCCATAGTTTATCCACAATCCTGAAAATTTTTGTTGGAGATAAAGTATAATAAAGAAAAATGTTGTCTTTCTTATAGCAGCTACAAAAATTTGCTGGGATATGGTTTCCAATCTCCCCATTGCATGTACCCTGTTATTAGGAGAATCATCTAGGTTGTGTAAATTAATTTTCAATTCACTTCAGGGGAACAGGGCAATGATTTATTTGGCAATAGTGTTGAAGAAAGTGTTGGAGAATTTTAGCAATCTGAAAAACAAAATCAGTTTGTTCTGATTATCTCCATATTAAAGGGTAAAATGTGGAGAAACAAAAGTTACTAGAATGTGTGTCTGGACTGTTGCAAGCACACTAGAAGCATGATTTGATGGTGGGTTGTCCCTTCATACACGCACTTAGCAAGAGAATGGTGCTCAGCGATTCATCTCAGCTTGGAGATTACACAGTGCAATAACCAGGAATATTCCTCCATACGCTATTTCAGTTAAAGATTCTAGGCAAGATAGCCAGAAGTCATATTTCCTTGAAATAAAGAAGTATCATGCTATGTTACAATCAAGGAAGAATAGTTTTCCTGCATACAGAATAATTAGCCAGGTTGACCAAATGTAAAAGAGGAGCTGTCAAAGCAATTGTCTCATAACTATAAGAAAGACACCATTTTTCTTTATTATACTTTATCTCCAACAAAACTTTTCAGGACTGTGCATAAACTATGGCTCTGCTATTGCAAATAGGCTGTCCTTTGTAAAGGATTTGTTGAACATTGCTTTAATGAACTTCTATGTGTTGGTCACTGGAGTTAAATTTAATGGTGTCCAAGTACAAATGCAAATTGATGTCCTCCCACCCCCGTTCACTTCAGCAAATCACTTACCTTTACTCAGCAAACACCTATGAGTCTCTCTGCGGTGTCCTGCACTGTGCTGAGTGCATAGAGAGACGCTAGACAGACAAGCAAACTGCTGTAGGTGTGACATTGCAGCCTGCAGCACAGCCTGTGAAGATGCTCGTGGTACTCTAAGGACATACAATATTTTCAGTAATTTAAGATTAATAATTTAAAGAATCAATCAAATTTAACAAGGTCAGAAAGGACAAGGGAGGTTTGCCCAGGAACTGATGGTCAGAATTGTTGAAGTCTAACCGAAGGGTCAGGAGAACTAACTAGAAGAGGGGAGGGAGCAGTGTTCTAGGACTAGAGACATGATCAGACTTGTGTTTTGAAAAGGACACTGTGGCTGCATTGTGGGGGACATACTGGGAGGAGCATAGACAGTGGATGAAAGAATTCATATAGAAGACTGTTACCTCCATCTAGAGAGAAAGGAAGCCTGCCAGTACTGTATGCTTACTGATGTTGCAAATCTCTGCCCCCCCCCCAACTGTAGGCGGCCAGGTTGGACATTTCTTTCTTGATTACATGTACCTAATGGTGAAGGCCCCGATCTGTGTGGATTGTAGTGAAGTGGGCTCAGTTGGATTCTTGAAACTTGGTGCATTTAGGATGAAGATTGTGCTGATAAGTAGGAATGGATTTAGGATCCTTGACTGAGTGGTGAACAGTCATAGAAAATGAAGAAGTATGAGTTTGATTTATAAAGCTAAATCTTTGGTTTTATTTGTATATTATTTTGGATTACTACTGATAAAAGCTCTTGTTTCTATTGAGTAGTTTTCTTAATAACACATAAATGTACTTTCTTGGTCAGATTCTTTTTCCAGGTCAGACTTCAGCTTGTCTTTCTCCTAAGAAGTGGTTTGTGAAGTGATTATATAGGCCATGCTCAACCTGAGGTGTGCAAAGCCAGGCTTAGTGACTTATTAGCTCTAAGACTCAGGAAGCTCCCCAATCCTTGAGGCTCAGTTTCCTCTCCTGTAGGTTGAGCGCACTCAGTACTCCCTCATATGAGCTTATAGGGACTAGGTAAGGTAAGCTTGTGCAGCTCCAAGCGGAATCCCTGCCATTCAGTCATCAGATCACACACACCTTTTCTCTTGTTAATCCAGAGTTATCTGACTATAGATAAGCAGTCAGGAAAAATAGACATTTTGGCACCAGATGGCAATGTTCTTGGTCAGGGTTGTAGTCAATCTTAGTTGGACAAGATCAGATGACCCACTTTAGGCAGTTCTATGGCACTCAGAACAGATGTGACCCAAGAATCCAGGAGCCAGGGCAGTGGCAAAGCAAGTTTCCTGAACTTGTGTAGTAAGGGACACAAGATGACTGTTGGAGAGTCTGTCGGCACCAGAGTGTCCTGGTGAAGATGGAGTTCTGTGGCAGTTATCACTATGGTTTCTGCTTCCTTTATAATGGCTCAGCATAGGCCAGCGTTATGAGACCTGCGCTCAGGACACACCGGGGCTCTCAGTCGTGCCCATGATGTGTCTCAGACAGCACTGCCTGTAGCACTTCAACAGAGCATGAGGACCTAAGGACTGGCCTCTGGGACCCAGCTCCTGCACAATGGTCTGACTTCTAAGAGCCAGACAGGAACCTGGCCATCCGACTCTTTAATGTGTCCTTTCTTCCATTATCCAATGTGCTTTGACCTCTTGATGTTGTTTTTGGCATTGGATTAACCCTGTAGTAAATGGCTTCAAAGAAGACCAAGAACTGGGACATACATATTCACAGACATGTATTCTTGAATCATCCCTTTTAGTCTTCTTTAAAGACATAAAGTAACAATAAGGGTAAGATTGAAATATGAGCTCAATATAAATAATGTGGAAACTCAAGAGAACAGGGTTAGTGGGTTTTATTATTTATGGTCTCTCAACAATGCAAATGTAAATTAATAACATGTGTGTGTCTACTAGTTTGGGCTGTTCAACAGAAAAAGATTTTTAATGTTTAAAATTTTTATGAAGGTTCAATGCTGTTGTGGAAATAGAACTACTATATATTTGAAAACTGCATTTATGGGAGCTAGTGGTATTGATTTTTTGTTTGTTTGTTTGTTTTGTTTGTTTTCATTTTTCTGAAGCTGGAAACAGGGAGAGACAGTCAGACAGACTCCCGCATGCGCCCGACCGGGATCCACCCGGCACGCCCACCAGGGGCGACGCTCTGCCCACCAGGGGGCGATGCTTGCCCATCCTGGGCGTCGCCATGTTGCGACCAGAGCCACTCTAGCGCCTGGGGCAGAGGCCAAGGAGCCATCCCCAGCGCCCGGGACATCTTTGCTCCAATGGAGCCTTGGCTGCGGAGGGGAAGAGAGAGACAGAGGAAAGCGCGGCCGAGGGGTGGAGAAGCAAATGGGCGCTTCTCCTATGTGCCCTGGCCGGGAATCGAACCCGGGTCCTCCGCACGCTAGGCCGATGCTCTACCGCTGAGCCAACCGGCCAGGGCTTGATTTTTTTTTTAATATCAGCACTTTTTCCCTGGGCTTGTCAAAAGAGAAGAAGCTATCATGATTTCAAAGAGCATGCAAACTATGTTTATTAATCTTCCGATTATTTTTGAATTATAACAATAAACAGACAGCTTGAGTTAGAAGTAATCACACGGCCCTGGCCGGTTGGCTCAGTGGTAGAGCATCGGCCTGGTATGCAGGAGTCCTGGGTTTGATTCCCAGCCAGGGCACACAGGAGAAGTACCCATCTACAACACCCTTCCCCCTCTCCTTCCTCTCTGTCTCTCTCTTCCCCTCCTGCAGCCAAGGCTCCACTGTAGCAAAGTTGGCCCTGGCGCTGAAGATGGCTCCATGGCCTCTGCCTCAGGCCCTAGAAGGGCTCTGGTTACAACAGAGCGATGCCCCAGATGGGCAGAGCATCACCCCCTGGGGGGCATGCCGGGTGGATCCTGGCGGGCGCATATGGGAGTCTGTCTGACTGCCTCCCCATTTCCAACTTTAGAAAAATACCAAAAAAAAAAAAAGAAAAAAAAAGAAAAGCCAAAATAAACCTTTAAAAAAAAATCACACATAAATATTCTGTGCTTGAGGATGACTACCTCCATTTACTTAATCTCTCAAAATTATATAAAAATTAAATCTGCTCGTTTACCAATGCTTCATGAGAAAATGGATATGTAAATAGTCACCAAATTTATTGGTTATGTTTGAAATGATGATATAATATTGTAAGCTGTGTAGCATCACAGAATTCACTTTGGGAGGCTCTGAAATCAGCTTAAAAAGAGGGATTATGAGGACGGCCATCAGTATATATGAAAGGTAAGTGGGAGGTCATCTGACTTTAAAATGCAGTTATAATTGAAATTTATGATATATTCCCTTTTGAGGGCAACTGTAGACTCCTTACATGGAGAAAAATCCAACTTCCAGAGGTTAAAAGTGAGGTCTATATGCTGCTCTTTGGAAAAGAACTATCTTACATTTTAAGATAAGTTGGATTGTGAAGACAGTCAGTAGTTTTAACAAATAATAAGACAGATGCTCAGAATTCCAGGCATTGGTTTGCAATTGAGCTGTTTCTCACAGGGGCAACATTGCTGCCTACTCAAGGACTAATTGCAGAATTGTGTCAAGGATTTTAAACACACACACATACACAAATCATGGTTAATGATTTTCCTAAGAAAAGTTGGAAAGTGCAGCTAAGACAAAATATACCTGTTATTCAGCATTTAAAATACTGACCTCACCCGCATCTTGCCTTTGCCATCAGTACGTCAAACTGGTGTGACTTTTGCCCTTTCGGACTGTTGACTTTGTCTTGGATGGGCCACAACAGAAGCACTTTAAAAAGCCTCTTAAGAACCTCCTGGTCACCCTCCGCCAGCCGTGGCGGTGGCCAGGAGAGGCTGGGGTCCCACCATCAGGCAGCCCAGTGCTTTCTTCTTGGGTTCTACTCCCACAGCTGGTGTTATGGCTGCTGGTTGTAGGGGAGGAGCGCACAGAGTCAGGCTGGAGCTCTGGGCTGCAGGCAGCATTCATGTTCTCTTGGCTGGGTGGTGGAGCGCTGGCCCTGCCCTCATGGGTGGATGGTGGAGCGCCGGCCTGGGAGGCTGGGCCGGATGGTGGAGCACTGGCACAGGGGGCTGGGCTGGATGGTGGAGCTCTGGCTCGGGACTTGGGGCTGGATGGTGGAGCGCCGGTCCGGGACTTGGGGCTGGATGGTGGAGTGCTGAGCCAGGACTTGAGGCTGAGTGGTGGAGTGCTGACCCGGGAGGCTGGGCCAGATGGTGGAGCTCTGACCCAGGAGTCTGGGCCAGATGGTGGAGTGCTGGCCCAGGAGGCAAGGCCAGATGATGGAGTGCTGGCCTGGGAGTCTGGGCCTGATGGTGGAGCACTAGCCCAGGAGGTGGGACCAGAAGGTGGAGTGCTGGCCTGGGAGTCTGGGCCAGAAGGTGGAGCACTAGCCCGGAAGGCGGGGCCAGATGGTGGAGTGCTGGCCCGGGACTCTGGGTTGGACATACCTTCTCCTGAGATACTGGCAGAGTCCTCCTCCACCGAAACCTGGGCTGAGGGAAGGACGGTGTCAAGAGACTGAGGGCAGGGCCTTAAGGGGATAGTGCTCCCCCTCCTCTTATATTTCCTGGCCTCCAAGAGGAGGTAGGTCCCCATTATGTGATCGTATGACTGTTCCATCAGCGCCTTCCGTATCTCAGGCTCCTGGAAGCCGATGCGGTTCATTTCTGCTACAATTTCAGGGTCCAGGTTCCCCCGGGGCACGTCGCCGTACGGCTCTAGTTGTTCCTTTTGGCCGTTAATTACCCATGGATGTTGGAAAAGTTCGTCAGCGGCTGACCTCTCGCTGGGATTGAGAGCCATTAAGTTTGTGAGTAAGGCTTGACACTCCACCGACAAATAACCTGGTATTCTGAAGTTCCCAGTCATGATGTTTTTTTTCACTTTAGTTAAGTCCTGGCCCCAAAATGGTGAGTGTCCCGTTACCATGTGGAAGAGAATTACACCGAGGCCCCAGATGTCCACCTTTCGGCCCTCATAAGTTTGCTCCAGCAGCATCTCGGGCGCCATCCAGTTCACAGTCCCACAGTATGTATTCAGTTCGTCCCTTTGCACCTTCCTCCCTAAACCAAAGTCTGTTATTTTGACATTTTTATCCGCATCGACCAGGATGTTCTCCAGCTTCAGGTCCCTGTGCACGATATTCAGCCTGTGGCAGTACTGAAGGGCCGAAAGGAGCTGTCTAAAAATGCGTCGTGCTTCTGCCTCGGTGCTTGGGCGGTCCCTTAGTAAATAGTCAAAGAGGTCACCACCGCTGACGTACTCCATGACCATGTATAGTTTGCAGTCCCTGACAATCACCTCCACCAGCTTGACCACATTTGGGTGATTTAATGCCTTAAGGAACTCAACCTCCCGGATGGCGTTAGGGCAGTCCTTTAAATTTATAATTTTGATGGCGACGTATATGCCCGTTGGGACGTGCCAGGCCAGCTTAACTGTGCCAAAACCCCCTGTGCCCAGGGTACAAACAAAGACATAATTTCCCACGTCGCCCATCATCCATCAAAGTTGTTGCTCCATAGTCACCAAACATGGTGACTTCGCGATGTTATAAATTCACGCCTTAACCAAATCAAGATCCAGATACACTAGTCCAAGTCACAGTCCGAGTTCCAAATCCAATACAATCAATCTGAGTCCACAAATCAAAATCCAAAGAGAATTGTCCAAAACAGTCCAAATCCAAATCCAAATCACAGTCCAAACGTGTCTAAAACCTCAGGTCACTGTAACGCTCCCTGGGCCGTAAAAGACAAAATGCTCAGCTCAGCCAGGGCCTTATATAGGTTACTTTGTTATTCCATCACAATGGTGCCCTTATGAGGTCAGAGCAATCATCGAGCCAATCATGGCTGAGCATAAACCACAGTGTTTTTTCTTTTTTTGTGTTCCTTGACCCTTTTACTAAAGAAAATAAATATAAGAACCCCCAAAGCTTTCTGTTTATGTGAGATAGTAAATAATGATTGATATTGACTATATAAGAAATAAAAATCTATGATGCAAAAAAGTAAAATAAATAAAAGTAAAAAGTCTGGCCCTTTCCTGTGGGGCATTGAGGACAGTTGTTCCAGCCCAAGGACATCAGTTCCAATGTGAGGTTGCCAGTTCGACCTGGAATCATCCATGCTGAGGTCATTAGCTCTAACCCTGTGGCACTGGCTAGAGCCCCAGTCAGGCAATATGAGAAGCGATCAAATGACACAACGCAGTGGAACAATGAGTTCATGCTGCTAGTGTTCCCTGTGTCTAGCACAGTGAGTGGCAACACAGTACAAAATACTGTGTTTCCCCATGTATACAACACACCTTATGTATAAGATGCACCTTAATTTTGGGCCCAAAATTTGAAAAAAAATGATTACATAAAGTTATTGAAACTCCAGTTTTATTCATTATAAAATTTATACAATTCTATTTATCACTGTCAAAACTCCATCTATTAGTTGTCCTCATTTGTGTCTGATGACGAATCACTGTCTTCTTATATTGCCTTGTCCTCAGTTCACTCTTCCGATTTCAACGGAAGCCGGGGGCCACGATTTCAGCGACAAGAGGTCTAGAGAGCTTCCTCATGTTGGCAACCAAAGGGACCTTTTTACTTACGAGCTATGAAAAGTTGTTATATCTTGGATCTTACAGTTTTTCATAATTATTTAACTGGGTGTTTAAGTTGCTTCATGCTTGGTGGCACCCTTTGAACGAGATATACAATAAGAATTTTCTTTACTCTGTCCCTTCTCAGAGGAAACTGCAGGATACAGAAAGCAGAGTATGGCTCTCACGTCCCCACTTCCCATATCCGTGCCCAAAGCAGACATCCCTGATCAATCACAGCAATCTTTGTCCCAGGTAAGACCAACATGGGACCCCACACAGACTGTAACAATCCATCCGAGTTCCCAGGGCCAGAGAAATGCACTTGTCACCCTGCCCAAGGGAAACATGGAAAAGAGCAGACACTTCAGGAATTCCTGCTGTGCAGGAAAGCGAGAGAGAGGCTGCATTTTCAACCAAAACTCTCCCATGCAACAAACCCAGGATGTTTCATTCCTGGACAGACCCACCTGGTCTTCCCATAGTTGTCTAAGAATTAGACATCTCGACTTTCCCAGAAAGTCTGTTTCTCCTCCAAAATCCAGTAAAACTCTAAGAGCGAGCCTTAGCTCCGTCCCCGTGTCCATGTACGGCAGACACCCCTGGGCCGCCATTCCCATTTGGAGTTCTTGATTTCTGGCCCGGATGCTGCCATCTTTCCTTCCGCGTCACCATCCTCTACCCCACGCATTTAAAATTCTAGTTCCACCTTGTCGCTCTCCTGCTTAAAAGTCTCTCGATGATTTTGTTCTCCACAGAATAAAGACCCAGTGCTTTAGCGTGACAGAAAAGCCCACCTATTATCCGACTTCTGACCACCTCAGAAATACTCCTTTTTCCCACTTTCACTCAATAGAATCAAATTTGATTTACCTACAACTTAACTCACTTCATGATGGGATGACATTTTCAAAAGGTCACTCTCGGTGCAGTGTAGGAAACAGGTGTTTTGGGGGGAAGAACGCAGGAAAGAGGATCAGGGGAGTCTGTTGCCATAGTCCTTGCAGGAAAGATCAAGTGTCTGAATGGAGACAGAAGGTGTGGGTATGAGAGGAAGAATTAGAAGCAGTATCAATAAGGCGGCAATGACAGAGCTGGGGACTGAGGTGGAGGCTTAGAGGGGGCAGGTACCGAGTGGATGACACCCCGAGCGCCAGCTGGGCGTCTGTGTGCTGGTGGCGTGTGCTCAGAGAGACAGGCACGCAGAGGAGGGGCGGGTGTGGGGGGAAGATGGAGGTGAGCTCGGACAGGAGGAACTTTGGGGCTGCAAGGATGTCACCATGCAGATGTCCAGGGGCAGTTACTCTTCTTTTTTAAAACTTTCTTTTTTTTAAATTCATTTTAGAAAGGGGGTGGAGAGAGAGAGAGGAGAGAGAGAAGAGGGGGAGGAGCAGGAAGCATCAACTCCCATATGTGCCTTGACCAGGCAAGCCCAGGGTTTTGAACCGGTGACCTCAGCATTTCAGGTCGACACTTTATCCACTGCACCACCACAGGTCAGGCCGGCAGTTACTTTTCAGGATCAGAAGTTCAAGAAAAATTTATGTCATTGTAGCTCTGATGGTGGATGAGATCATTTAGAGAGGATGAGAGGGCCAGGGAGGAAGGCAAGGGGGCAGAATTTTTGGAAACCAAGCTAAGGAGGAGAAACCAAGACTGAAGAATGAGGTGGCCCTAGTGGGGAGAAAAAAGGAGTTAGAGGGGCAGAGGGGGTGTGGAAGTCACAGTAGGAAGGACTCGTGCAAGCCTCACCTGATCGGTGATGTTGAGCACCTTCTCATGCACCTGTTGGCCATGAAGATGTTTTCTTTGGGGAGAAAGATACCTATTCAAATTCTCTGTCCAGTTTTAAATCAGCTGTCAGTGTTTTTGCTATTGAGTTTTAGGAGTTTTGTTTTTTGTTGTTTGTTTGGTTTTTGTATTTTTCTGAAGCTGGAAATGGGGAGAGACAGTCCGACAGACTCCCGCATGCGCCCAACCGGGATCCACCCGGCACGCCCACCAGGGGCGACGCTCTGCCCACCAGGGGGCGATGCTCTGCACCTCTGGGGCGTCGCTCTGCCGTGACCAGAGCCACTCTAGCGCCTGGGGCAGAGGCCAAGGAGCCATCCCCAGCGCCCGGGCCATCTTTGCTCCAATGGAGCCTTGGCTGCGGGAGGGGAAGAGAGAGACAGAGAGGAAGGGAGGGGGTGGTGGAGAAGTAAATGGGCGCTTCTCCTATGTGCCCTGGCCAGGAATGTAACTCAGGTCCCCCACACGCCAGGCCGATGCTCTACCGCTGAGCCAACCGACCAGGGTGTAGGAGTTCCTTATATGTTTTGGATATTAACCTATGATCAGATGTACGGTTTGCAAATATTCTCTCGATTGAGTAGGTCTCCCTTTCACTGAGTTGGTGGTGTCCTTTGCCGGGCAGCCCCTGGACAATTCTATTTCCTGTGTAGTAGCCCTACTGTGTGCCTCACAGACAGCTGGTTATGGCTGCTGAAGAAAGGGGCCAGTACCAGTTTTCCTCCACTGATGACAGTCATGACACTTGCACTGTCCCCTAGGTGTATCCCTGAGTCTGAAGATGGCTAATCTCCCAGAACAAGAATGCTCAAGCCATGAGGGCATTAAGTTCATCTCAAGGAAAAACAGAAAGTCAGTACCTGTGTGCCTTCAGGTGAGCCAGCAGCTGTGATGTCAAGTCCAGGGCCGTGAGGAGGAAGATGCAGAAAACCTGGTCCTGTCACCAAGAGCTGGTCCTGTCACCGAGGGGTGGTTCCTGTCACCGAGGGGTGGTTCCTGTCACCGAGGGGCCAGTTCTGTCACCGAGGGGTGGTTCCTGTCACTGAGTGGCCGCCATGTGCCCAGGGTGCTTCTGTC
Organism: Saccopteryx bilineata; assembly: GCF_036850765.1. Taxonomy (NCBI): domain Eukaryota; kingdom Metazoa; phylum Chordata; class Mammalia; order Chiroptera; family Emballonuridae; genus Saccopteryx; species Saccopteryx bilineata. The sequence continues at coordinate 33,595,155 of NC_089501.1, read as the reverse complement.
GTACAAGATTCATGGTTCCTGGGTCAAATGTCTTACATAGGTGGACAACATAAACCTGAAAGGAACCCCCCATAAAATCATTTAAAAGTCAAATAAGGAGCCTCAGGACTGCCCAGGCCCCTGCGCCTGACCACCAAGGTCTGGTTTACCTGCGTGTCCGCCAGTGGCCCCGTGGACGGAGGTCTAAGTCAGAGGGAAGAGTCTGATCAGGGGGACAAATTTTCAACACAATCACATCTTAGAATTCAAACACCGGGGATAGAAAGTGTTCCGAGAGTTATTCAGCACCCCTTCCCTTCCAGAACAGAAGGCACCGAGGCAGTCTGTTTTCTGGGCTGTGCGTGGTTTGCCCTCAGTAGACCTTCCTGCTTTAACTTAAAGCTTCTCATCTGGCAGGGGCTGGAAAAGAGAAAATCAGGCTTATTGGGAAAGCATGTTGCAATCAGAGTAAATCATTTCTGACCAAGGAGCTAAGATGGAAAACAGTGGGAATCGGAGATTTTACGCGACACTCAGATTGAGGATTTGGGAGCTCAGAGGCCTCTTTTTTTTTTTCACTTCCTCTCTGGTTTCCTGGGGGCATGAGGAGGGGGCTGGGCCTCCTCCCAGGTCGACACGGGGCAGGAGCGGGGACAGGGGCGGGGACAGCTCGCACCAGCCAAGGGAATGTCTGAACCCCTGGCAGAGGCAAAGCTCCTCAGGAATTAATTAAGCAACCGGCACAAATCGCATAGATTGGCCTCCGTGTTCTTCTTTCCTTGCCTGGATAAATTGTGACCCTTGAAAAGGACCCTCATGTTGTCCATTACAGACAATGCACACTTTCAGCCCACACACTAGACACGTGGTCAAACTTTGGTGAAGAAGAGAAGCCTTACCCATTGGCTCACCTGGTTTCACAAAATCCGAATTAAGTAGTCAATTCTTGGGTTTCAACAGCATGAGCAGACCACAGAGAAATCATGGACAACCACCGTCTGTCTGGTTTTATTAAGCAATCACTCTATTAAGACATTTCTTCTTGCCTTTCAAAGTTGACCAGGGAATGATACCTTTTTCATTAGGCAGGAGCTAGAAAAGAGAAATTCTGGCTAATACCGTATTTCCCCATGTGTAAGTCGCACCCTTTTTTGAAAATTTTGGGGTCTAAAAACTGGGTGTATCCTATACAGTGGTTGTAGTTTCCTTTTTTTTTCTTTTTTTTTTTGCATTTCACACTTTTTCACACGGATGAGGAGTGGTATGAATTTTATGATGAATAAAACTTGAGTTAAGTAACTTTATATAATACATTTTTTTTTCTTCAAATTTTGAGCTCCAAAATTAAGGTGAATCTTATACATGGGAAATATGGTATATTAGGAACTCAGAGTAAGTCATTTCTGACTGAGGGACTAAGGGAACCCGTGAGAATGTGAGATTTTACATGATATTTAGATTGAGGATTTGGGAGTTCAGCCATTTTTCTTCACTTTCTCTCTGGTTTCCTGGGGGGCATGGGGAGGGGGCTGGGATACACATTCTTTTCCAGTAATGACTGGTGTAACACTGGCTCTTAGGTTTTAGATCCGTGCAGAGATTAGTCAGAGAACAAAGCAGGCGTGGGCCACTGTCTGGCCAGAGGTCACCCCTCAGGTACTGGCGTTAAGTCTGGTCAGTGCTGGTCCTGCTGGAGGTTTGCTCCCGATTCCTCTGTCTCTCACACACCATTGTGTGAGGCTTGACCACCCCGCTGTGCTGTGTCTACACTGCTCACAAAAATTAGGGGATATTTATAGCTTCATATTCATTTTGAAATATCCACTAGCCCTGGCCGGTTGGCTCAGCGGTAAAGCGTCGGCCTAGCGTGCGGAGGACCCGGGTTCGATTCCTGACCAGGGCACACAGGAGAAGCGCCCATTTGCTTCTCCACCCCTCCGCCGTGCCTTCCTCTCTGTCTCTCTTCCCCTCCTGCAGCCAAGGCTCCATTGGAGCAAAGATGGCCCGGGCGCTGGGGATGGCTCTGTGGCCTCTGCCTCAGGCGCTAGAGTGGCTCTGGTCGCAACATGGCGACGCCCAGGATGGGCAGAGCGTCGCCCCATGGTGGGCGTGCCGGGTGGATCCCGGTCGGGCTCATGCGGGAGTCTGACTGTCTCTCCCTGTTTCCAGCTTCAGGAAAAAATATATATATATCCCCTAATATTTGTGAGCAGGATACATATAAATATATATATAGCATCGCTTTATATGTGTGGATAATTTCTTCGCCTCTCCTGGTTCTGAAGTCACAGCCAGCCACCACAGTGGGTCAGATAGTGTAAAAGCAATGAATAGAGGGAATAGCAGAGATGACATGGACAACCACCATCTGTCTGGTTTTATTAAGCAATCACTCTATTAAGACATTTCTTCTTGCCTTTCAAAGTTGACCAGGGAATGATACCTTTTTCATTAGGCAGGAGCTAGAAAAGAGAAATTCTGGCTAATACCGTATTTCCCCATGTGTAAGTCGCACCCTTTTTTGAAAATTTTGGGGTCTAAAAACTGGGTGTATCCTATACAGTGGTTGTTGTTTCCTTTTTTTTTTTTTTTTTTTTTTTTTGCATTTCACACTTTTTCACACGGATGAGGAGTGGTATGAATTTTATGATGAATAAAACTTGAGTTAAGTAACTTTATATAATACATTTTTTTTTTCTTCAAATTTTGAGCTCCAAAATTAAGGTGAATCTTATACATGGGAAATATGGTATATTAGGAACTCAGAGTAAGATGACAATGAAAGGTGACTACAGCCAACCCTTGTTTTTCCAGAAGTCTCCTTGCGCTGGTGACTTGCTCTCAGAGCTGGCCCAGACCTGAGCTCTTCTCCCTGTCCAGGTTCTCGGGCTCCGCCCTCTACCAGGGCCTCATCATGCATACGGGCCTCACGGGGCAGTGTCTAGCTGGACTTCTTTATCTTGGCCCTGATGGAATTCCCAGCTAACCTCATCATCATCCTCTCCATCGACCGCGTGGGTCGCCGCTATCCATGGCTGGATCAAATCTGGTGGCGTGGGCAGCCTGTCTAGCCTCAGTTATTATCCCCAATGGTAAGTGTCAGGCCCAGCTATGGTCTTGCTCTCCAAGATCCTAAGAAGAGGGCTGTCACAGCCCTTTGATAGGAAGACCATGTTATTTATTATCCAAAGTAGTTTGGAAAAAATAAACAAAATATCTAGCATCTTTCTGACACACTCATCGGCCTTTGAGAACAATCGCAGCCAAAGGCTGCCTGATGTCACACGATGACATCCAATTGCTACAAGCCATCCAGCTGGCCCAGAGCAGAGAGCACGGGCTTTGGTGTGCAGCTGGCTCAGGGTTCAAGTTCTTTTCCAGCACGACACTTCTCAGATGTTATTTAGGCAACTCCCTTGACCTCCCCAGTGTCCTGCAGAATTAATGAGAAAACGGCATCAATGAATAATTATTCAGCTCCTTTCCTTTCTTGTAAAATACTTTCTCAGTGAAGGGGAGTGAAAATGTTACAACAGAATTCTCTTAGCAACATGGAGCTTTGCTTGAATCCTTCAGTTATTAGCAACTATTTTGAATATGCCCATATGTTGCTATTAGTGTGGTCTCTGATAGACTCAAGTTGGCCCAGCTTTGGAAACTGATATAATTCTGTTGTCATTAATGGCTGAGGTCTCAGGTTAAAGGAGTATTAAAATTGTGTTTAAAGTTAAAACTAAACAGACGTGTAGAATTTGCTGGCATTGTCCTGACTGTGAGAAGAACCAACTTCACTGTCTTATCCCAATCTGGAACCTGGGGTTTCCCCTTGCAAAGGCCCCTGGAGCACAGTTTGAAAACCAGGGATCGTGCAGTGCATGAAGTGCTGTGTTTCCCTCAGATCTCCAATGGCTAAGAGTGACAGTCGCTTGCTTGTGTCGAATGGGGGTTACACTGGCCTATGAAATGGTCTGCCTGGTCAATGCGGAACTGTACCCCACGTTCATCAGGTGAGCACATCTTCCTCCACAGGAAGAGGGTGGGGAGGAGGGGCATTTGCTCCTTGGCTAGAACACCACAGGTGCCGGTAGAGGACACTTGACTTTTCAAAACACAGGTGCAGGAAGATGAGAACATTGAAAGGCAGTAGGCAGGTCACATCTCACACTTACAGACTGGGGTAAAGCACAGAAGATGAGTGGAGAGTGCAGGAAATCCGAGTGGTAGGAGAGGACCAGCAGAGGCAGCGGGCGGAAACAGCGTGAATGGGACCCCAGACACAGGGAAGCCGGGGATGACAGTGCAGGGAAAAATCAGCCCCCAGTGTTTCCACGGGAATGAATATAAAACCAACCTCACAGAATACAAATGAGAGGTAGACCATGTATCGTTTACGTGTACTGAAAATAACATGAACATGTTTCTCAGTTCACGAACACCGTACTGATTTGGGGCATCATTTACTGGAGGTGGGATGAGACATCACACTACACTGTGATAGGTTAAAAGGTTAAATTGGCCCCCTGCCTTTCAGGAATCTGGGTGTCCTAGTCTGCTCCTCCATGTGTGACATTGGCGGTGTCATCACCCCGTTCCTGGTATATCAGCTCACTGAGGTCTGGCATGAGCTCCCTCTGGTAGTTTGTGGTAAGAAATCCTAAGAGATGTTGAATGAAAATCTATTTTTCCAGGGAGACTCCATTCTTCTACCTCAACAGAGGTGCCTGTTAGTAACTACTCAGTACGACTAGTAAGTAGTAATACCATCAATGTCAGTAATACTAGTTTTAGTAATCATTTCAATAGCTCCTGATGCTCAGGTATGGGAATCATTAGGACCCCTGCCCAGAGAGGTGCCAAGTCAGAAAAGAATGCAGTGGAAGGAAGTGTCCCTGAAGAAGCCCCTCTCTCTCTCTCCTCCCTGGTTTCCACCCTCCTCGGATCTCTTTGTCAAAGAGCTCACTTGCTCTGTCTGCCTCCTCCAGAGCCAGACGTAGAAAAGTACAGACTTTCACTTCACTGCTTTAAGAAAAGGCTGTGGAACTTGACAAAGAGCAGCTGCAAACCCAGTGGAAACAGAGACCGTGCACGAGCACTCGGAGCCCCTGTGGGGATTGGGGCACCGCCTCAGCTCCCTCCAGCAGTCAGGTCGAAAGGGGCATGTGCTTCTCCCCTGGCTGCAGGAAAGCACCACGCAGAGCCCTCCCCTCCCCTGCCAGCCTGCCGGACAGACAGTGCCAGGGACAGATCTAATGATCAGGAAGGAACACACAGAGGCCTTTGTTGACACAAAGTCCACAGACCATGAGAGGGGGCTGGGCACCTTGGGCAATGCCATTCCTTCACACCCACGGCCTTCGCCCACAGCCATAGATGATGGGACAGTCCTCCTCTCGGTGGCCACCCAGATGCGGCCTCAGATTCACACACAGCACATTCACCTTTGCACGCCAGCCGGGACTTCTCAGCACCCTCTCTTGTCCCCTTTAAGACTCATTCTGAGCCAGTTCCCATGTGACAAAAACATGCCACTTGTCACTGTGGGCAAGCAGCACTCACTGCATGTGGGAGGAAGAAGGGACCATTGCTTTTCTCCTCACTCTGACGTTGTCACACACAAGTGTCCCTGCTCCTTCCTCTACTCAGGGGATCTGTGAGGGGACATTCCCACCACTGTTGTCCTGCCAGTTAAAGCTCCAGGCCATATGAATGCCACCCCATTCCAGCTTAACAAGATGGCCAAGGTTGGGAGCTCTTATCCTGAGATAACCACGACGTGGTCACAGAATATCTGGCACTGTTTACGGGATGTGCATGCCCCAGATGTCTTCCTCCCCCAGCACCATCTGAGGGACCTGTCCCCAGAGCCCCCTTCCATCTTGAGAAAGTGCCATCCCACCCTCGAGACTCCTTCCTTCCTGGGAGGACACTGGAATGAGCTCCCTCTCAACCACTCCCTTAGGTGGGCAGCAAGTTGTCCATGGGTCCCTGGGATATTTCTGGGTAGAGAATGGCTACTTTGAGTGTCCTTAAGTTATTTAAGAAAGCAATGCAAAGCCCAGACCCAGGAGATCCACTGGTAGGTTGTAGCTGCATTTCAACACTTACAGTAAACTCTGTGATGACTCTCCATTATATTTTTGCTAGTACAGTAGTTTCATCTTCTTCCCTCACCAGCTTTTAATCTGAGTTGCTAACAGTAGTCAAAACTAATGGTTTTACATTTCAACTTCTTTCCCTTCCTTTTCCACACAATCATAGTGTACCAATGCCAGTCTTGAAATGACCAGAAATGAAAACCTAGAAGCCTGAAAATCAGCAAACCGGCACATTTGGATAATCGTCATGAAAGAGCAGGGGGAAGGAGATAAGGGGAGCACTGGTGGACTAGGCTGATCTTTGCAAATACAAAATACTAAGTGGATGGTAACAACTAGAGTGTCTTATCTTCATAATTCAGGCCAGAGACTCAGAGCCGCTGAGTAAGTTCACTGTTTGTGCAAGTTACAACCAAGTGCATCTTCAGAGGTTTGGAGAGGTGTTTGAGGGGCTGGCTATTTAGTTCACTCTATGCGACAGGCACTGTTCTAAGTACTTAACAAATTGAGCCTCAGACTGGGAGGAGGGCATGTCTCCCCACTTTCTGGAGAGGAGTCCAGAGCCTCGGGGAGTGGGCAGAGCTTCCCAGAGCACGAGGACCAGTCAGCAGGTGCCCGGCTGGAGGCAGACCCCCAGAACCACTGAGCTCTGGGGCCTCTACCCCCACCATTTCCTAAGGACCCAGAAGTGGGAGTCCAACATGCCTCTTTCTGAAACTCTGAGACTAGTGAAGCACCTACATCCCACTTCCTGCATTCATAACAGAAAAACATATAAAAATCTAAGCTTAACATCTCAAACCTTTAACGAGAATTTAAGAAATAGAAACACAATGTTTGCTGTTATGCCCCCCCCATATACCAAAAATTAGAGACAAAAAAAATTAGGAAATTATTAAACACCTGAACTCGAGATCAAAGTCCTGGCTATACTTTTTAACGCTGTCTCACAGTAACACTTTAAAAGTGACTCATTACTTCTACTTGCCAGTGATGATAAAAGTTTCTGATGCAGTTTTCCTTTCTAAGTGCTTTATGTTGGCAAGGTTATGTTCTTTCTTTTCTTAGAGTTGATTTTCTTTTCCACAGTTATTCCTAACCCCAAAGTTCCTTACTCTTATGGCAAGGTCCTCCAGCCCAGAATAACTTGACTCAAAATGTGAAGTATTTCATCTCCCTATAAGGCAGTGTCATCCAACAGAGTTTGGGATCAGCCAAATATTTATTGGTGGAGAGTAGGGTTGTCAGGTAGCAAAGAAATTTGTTAAGTATAAAAAAATTACACACACAAAAAGGGTTTTTTTAGAAATAAGGGGAGTTCTAACTATAGACCCCACTGCTTCCCTGCTTAACGTGCTGCGCCTCTGTGTGGCTTCCAGCTGTGATCGGCTCGGTGGCCGGAGGACTGGTGCTGCTGCTGCCAGAGACCAGAGGGAAGACCTTGCCCGAGACTATCGATGAGGTTGAAAACATGCGGAGGTACGGAGCTGGAAGTCCCACCTGAACTAACTCACGCGTGTGTTCCGCCTGCGCGGAGGCCGGTCGGAAGGAAAGAGGAGGGAGACCCTCTCTCCTATCACACACGTTGAGATCAATCCCAGCAGAATCAGGCTTGCGAGTACAAATGAAGAAACAGTAAAATAATAAAGAAACTGTAGAAGACCTTTCTTCCACCTTTGTAGTGGGGGAGGTCTTTGTAAATACGGCCAAAAATCCAGGACCCGTTAAAAAACATGGTCAGTAAGTTGTAAGTTTGCTTTCACAAAAAAATGTTAAAATCTGCATTAAAAAGTTACTCTAAGCTTTAAAATACAGCAGACTTTAAAATATACAGCAAACTTAGATAAAATATTTACTCCTCTCTCCAAAGGACTAATTTCCACAATTTGTAAAGAGCTCTAACAAAATCAAATGAGTAACCACTCAATAGAAAAAAAAAAGAATAAATGAGCAAAGGATTTGAACAGATAATTCAGTGAAAAAGAACTTTTTTTATTTTTTAAATAATTTTATTTTTTAATGGGGTGACATCAATAAATCAGGGTACATATATTCAAAGATAACATGTCCAGGTTATCTTGTCGTTCAATTATGTTGCATACCCATCACCCAAAGTCAGATTGTCCTCTGTCACCTTCTATCTAGTTTTCTTTGTGCCCCTCCCCCTCCCCCTTTCCCTCTCCCTCTCCCCCCTCCCCCCGTAACCATCACACTCTTATCTATGTCTCTTAGTCTCACTTTTATGTCCCACCTACGTATGGAATAATGCAGTTCCTGGTTTTTTCTGATTTACTTATTTCACGTCGTATAATGTTATCAAGATCCCACCATTTTGCTGTAAATGATCCGATGTCATCATTTCTTATGGCTGAGTAGTATTCCATAGTGTATATGTGCCACATCTTCTTTATCCAGTCATCTATTGATGGGCTTTTTGGTTGTTTCCATGTCCTGGCCACTGTGAACAATGCTGCAATGAACATGGGGCTGCATGTGTCTTTACATATCAATGTTTCTGAGTTTTTGGGGTATATACCCAGTAGAGGGATTGCTGGGTCATAAGGTAGTTCTATTTTCAGTTTTTTGAGAAACCACCATACTTTCTTCCATAATGGTTGTACTAGAAAAAGAACTTTTAAACATATGAAGATATGCTCCCCCTCCTGAATCAGAGATGTGCGAATGCACACCGCATTAGGGTCCCCTCAGATGCTTGATGACCAAGCTGCTTGGGGACACGTTGTGGTGGGAAAGACTGTGGAGCAAATGTCTTCAATGGGAAGCAGGAGGACAGGCTGGAAAAGTCTACAAGGGGCAATCTGACCACAGTATAAAAATTGCCAATGTCCATACCCTCTTACCTCACAATTTCACAAGTCTAGGAGTCTGGGTGGGCACTAGCAGAGGCTCAGGACTGTTCTTTAAGGCAGTTTGTTAATATGTAACAAAATTCTGCCCGTTGATCTGGAGACCAGTTATATAAGTTATAGTAGATCATTCAATAAAATATCATACAGCCATTGAAAAGACTAAAGCAGCTTTGTAGAAACTCAGAAGGCAAGTTCTCCAAGACATGTTATTAATGAAAAAGGCAAAAAATAGAAAGTATAAATTCTACAGTTTGTGGGGAAAAGAGGAAAAATGCACATGTAGTAAATAGATAAGCATATTTACTTGTATCTTTGGAAAGATATTCAAGACCCATAACACTGGCTGTCACAGAATTGGGTAACTGTGGGACCACAGGGGGAGGGAGACTTGTCAATGTATACTTTTTGTACTTCCTGAATTTGAAGCCATATCAATCTATTCAAAAAGTAAACTTAAAAAAATGCAGAGAAACATATAGGAGACACTCCCTGCAGGTTTGTTCATGCAGTAGGCTTAGATATCTTCATTTTGTCCATTCTCCATTTCTGGCCTCCTGGTGCCATGAACTGACCTGAATGTCATCCGCTCTACAAAGTGTTCCTGTTGAATGCGTTCAGTATTCAGGCAAATCTTGCGGCGAAGGATCTCCAGGGTCTGAGGCTTCCCCTTGGGCTCGAAGCTTAGAGTTGGGAGAGGCCTTTGAATCCATCCAGAGGTCACATGGGCACCGCCAGAGCAGGGTCTCAAGGGCTTTGCTTGGCCCACTAGGTACTTTTTAAAGTGGGAAATTCCACATGAACTGGATTTCCAGGATCTGTTCACATAAACCACCAGAAGATGGTAACCCTGAGAAGGCACTTCCTCTTGCGGACAAGTTGCAGGAGCTGTGTGATGGCTCAGCAGTTGGAGGGCATGCCCACTGGAGTCAGCCCCCACCCCCCAGGCCCTGTTCTCCTGTGCCTGGTGTGTGTGCACTTTCTACCTGGCACGTGGTAACATTTGAGTGTGAGATCCTCGATCTAGACAACCCTTCCCCTGCACCCTGATCTCGATGCAGTGTCCCCTGCACACAGGCCCCTCCCCATGAGGACAGACTGTATAATGTGTAATGTCCTATCCCAGAGCGTAGCCCTGAGCAGGTGCTCACCGATAGTTCTGGAATCAATGCTGAGTTCCTTCCCGAGTCCCTGACTGAGGTCCCTGTGGCCAGCTCTCGTTTCAGGAAGGAGGAGCCGGGCCCTCAGGACAGGCCTTCCCGTTTCCTGTCCCTGTGGTCTTGCCTCCTCCAAGCCTCAATTCTTCATCTGTAAATGTGACAAAAGTTCCTGCTCCTTGGATTTTTGTAATGACCAGGTGAGGTAACACAGACAAAGTGCCTGGCTCGTACACTTCTAATAACCACTGTTATTAGTCATTAAAGTTTTCATAGCTGTTGTATAAAACAGAGAATATGCACCTAGATGTTTTATTGGAAATCCATTTTAAAACATGTTCTGCATATTTTGAGACACATACACCTGTACTTACAAGGGTTTTCCATTTTATCAGGTGGTTCAAAGAGTCTAAAGAGTTATTTTGAAGATTAACTCTGTTATTTTTCAGTCTGTCTATTTCTGTGATTAACACATACTTCTATGAAGACTTTCACTTTCCTTTTTCTGCATTACTGCACCCAGCTTCCTTTTCAAAGATAGAATATGGACCTGCAGAGACCTCGGGGAACTGCAGAGGGGTGTGGGTGAGGCAGGGTTGGGAGGGTACCTGCAGACAAACGAGGACAGCCTGAGTGAGGACGGATGTCTGGGAACAGCAGGCAGACCACACATGGCACCTGGGGGTTGGCATCCAGGATACCTCACTCAGGAAAGCTGACACCAGGCAGAGTATCACACACTGAGAGAGACCCAGCAAGAACAGCATCTTTCAGAAGCCCCTGCCCACCACCCAAGTCATTTGGTTCCTAAGGGCACTAAGCCCGTCCTAGTTACAAAGATAGACTTTGACTTTTAATGTGTTCTGTATTTCATTTCATGAGCATGTTTTCTTTTCTGTAAAATTGGGAGCAATAGATAATATTTACTAAGTGCTTTCCACCAGTGCCTCCCAAGGCCTCTCGTTCAATTGTTGCAAAAAACAACCTTTGCAACAGGCATTAGTAGTGACTCCATTTGACAACTGAGAAAACTAAGGCAAGACTTTTCCAGGGTCACACAGCCAGTAAGTGACAAAGCCAAGGTTCTAGTTCTGGCAGCCGAGTCCAGGGCCTATACACACGTAGGGCTGGGTCCACAGGTGGGACAATGACAGTGAGGTGCCCAGTGCCAGGCCGCACTTAGTTACCAGCCAGTCAACATGGTGGCTGTTGTTGCTGCAGATACTTTTGTTGGCTACTGTTGTTCCTTCTATTGTGGTTCCTGTTGTTGAGGCTGTTCTTATTGCTGTTGTTGCTGTTTTCAATTCTGTTGTTTCTGCAGCTGTTACTGCTGTTATTGTCCCTGTTTTTGTTGTTTCTGCTCTTGTTATTGTCACTGTTGTTATTGCTGCCACTGTTTCTAATGTTGTTGCTGCTATTGTTATTCCTGTTATTGCTGCTTTCGTTCCTGCTGTTATTGCTGCTATTGCTGTTGTTACTGCTCTTATTGTTGCTGTTGTCATTCCTGCTGTTGTTGCTGCTGCTGTTGTTGTTTCCACTGCTGGACCTGCTGCTGCTGTTCCTGCTGCTGCTACTATTATTATTATCTCAGCTATTATTATTGTCACTATTGTTGCTGCTGCTGCTGATGTTATTGCTATTGCTGCTGCAGTTGTTTCTGTTGCTGTCATTACTGCTGTCACTGCTGTTGTTGCTGCTGCGACTGCTGTTACTTCTATTGCTGCTGCCATTATTTCTCTTGCTGTCCTTCCTGCTGTCATTGCTGTTCATGTTGCTGTCATTGTCCTCACTATTGTTGCTGCTGCTATTGTTACTGTCGTCCCCACTATTGTTGCTGCTGCTATTATTGTTGCTGCTGCTATTATTGTTACTGCTGCTGCTATTGTTCCTCTTGTTGCTGCTATTGTTGCTGTCATTGTCCCCACTATTGTTGCTGCTGCTATTGTTCCTGTTGTTGTCCCCACCATTGTTGCTGCTGCTATTATTATTACTGCTGCTGCTATTGTTCCTCTTGTTGCTGCTATTGTTGCTGTTGCTGCTGCTATTGTTGCTGTCATTGTCCCCAATATTGTTGCTGCTGCTATTGTTGCTGCCATTGTCCTCAATATTTTTGTTGCTGCTATATAACACATTCCAGCCGCAACAAGTCTATAACTGGGTCCCAAACGGAAAAAGAAATGGAATTAAATAAATTATACACAGAAACTTAAAGATATACACACACACAGATATGTTCCAGAGGACGCCACAGCAAACAGTCTCTACTGTTCCTCAGTCATGACGTAACTACTCCCAAAAGTGCATCCACCTTTATTCATGAAAAAAACATGGTCCATTCAACTAAGTTTCTTAGGCAATCTAAAGACAACCCCCACCATACCATTCAAATCCAACTTTACACTAATAAGAAATGAGCTTCCAGCCTCTTCTGGAGAACATGAATGAGACAAATGAAAATCCGGTATAGCTCTTTGTTCACTAGGAAGGTGAGGTGGAGGTTGGGACCAGCACCTCTATCCAGATTTGCAAAAATACCCCGTTTATTTATTCAGTCCCCAAAAAAGAACCATAAATCCATGTTAGATTTATATATTTATATCTTCCCACAGTGGAAGATGTGCTCAACTGATGAACGTGGGGTACAGTTCCGCATTGACCAGGCATACATTTCGTAGGCCAATGTAACCCCCATTCAACCCAAGCATGCAACTGTCACTCAGAGCCATTGGAGATCTGAGGGGAAACACAGCACTTCATGCACTGCACTATCCCTGGTCTTCAAATTGTGCTCCAGGGGACTTTGCAAGGGGAAACCCCAGGTTCCAGATTGGGACAAGACAGTGAAGTTGGTTCTTCTCACAGTCAGGACAATGCCAGCAAATTCTACACGTCTGTTTAGTTTTAACTTTAGACACAATTTTAATACTCCTTTAACCTCAGACCTCGGCCATTAATGACAACAGAATTATATCAGTTTCCAAAGCTGGGCCAACTTGAGTCTATCAGAGACCACACTAATAGCAACATATGGGCATATTCAAAATAGTTGCTAATAACTGAAGGATTCAAGCAAAGCTCCATGTTGCTAAGAGAATTCTGTTGTAACATTTTCACTCCCCTTCACTGAGAAAGTATTTTACAAGAAAGGAAAGAAGCTGAATAATTATTCATTGATGCCATTTTCTAATTAATTCCACAGGACACTGTGGGGAGGCCAGGGGAGTTGCCTAAATAATATCGGAGAAGTGCCATGCTGGAAAAGGACTTGAACTCTGAGCCAGCTGCACGCCAAAGCCCGTGCTCTCTGCTCTGGGCAAGCTGGAAGGCTTGTAGTAATTGGGTGTCATCATGTGACATCAGGCAGCCATTGGCTGCAATTGTTCTCAAAGGCTGATGAGTGTGTCAGAAAGGTCCTAGATATTTTGTTTATTTTTTCCAAACTACTTTGGATAATAAATAACATGGTCTTCCTATCAAAGGGCTGTGACACCCCTCTTCTTAGGATCTTGGAGAGCAAGACCATAGCTGGGCCTGACACTTACCATTGGGGATAATAACTGAGGCTAGACAGGCTGCCCACGCCACCAGATTCGATCCAGCCCATGGATAGCGGCGACCCACGCGGTCGATGGAGAGGATGATGATGAGGGCAGCTGGGAATTCCATCAGGGCCAAGATAAAGAAGTCCAGCTAGACACTGCCCCCGTGAGGCCTGTATGCATGATGAGGCCCTGGTAGAGGGTGGAGCCCGAGAACCTGGACAGGGAGGAGAGCTCAGGTCTGGGCCGGCTCTGAGAGCAAGTCACCGGCGCAGGGAGACTTCTGGAAAAACAAGGGTTGGCTGTAGTCACCTTTTGTTGTCATCTTATTACTGCTATTCCTTCTATTCATTGCTTTTACACTATCTGACCCACTGCGATGGCTGGCTGTGACTTCAGAACCAAGACAGGCAAAGAAATTATGCTCACATATAAAGCTATGCTATATATATTCTGCTCACAAATATTAGAGGATATTTCAAAATGAATATGAAGCTATAAAATATCCCCTAATTTTTGTGAGCAGTGTAGACACAGCACAGCGGGGTGATCGAGCCTCACACGATAGTGTGTGAGAGACAGAGGAATCGGGAGCAAACCTCCAGCAGGACCAGCACTGACCAGACTTATCGCCAGTACTTGAGCCGTGACCTCTGGCCAGACAGTGGCCCACGCCTGCTTTGTTCTCTGACTAATCTCTGCAGGGATCTAAAATATAAGAACCAGGGAGAAGGGAAGGGGGGTGGGGAGGGGCACAAAGAAAACAAATAGAAGGTGACAGAGGACAATCTGACTTTGGGTGATGGGTATGTAACATCATTGAATGACAAGATAACCTGGAGATGTTTTCTTTGAATATATGTACCCTGATTTATTGATGTCACCCCTATAAATTAATAAAAACTTATAAAAAAAAAGAACCAGTGTTACAGCAGTCATTACTGGAAAAGAATGTGTATTCCATCCCCCTCCTCACGCCCCCCAGGAAACCAGAGGAAGTGAAGAAAAAAGAGGCCTCTGAGCCCCCAAATCCTCAATCTGAGTGTCACGTAAAATCTCCGATTCCCACTGTTTTCCATCTTAGCTCCTTGGTCAGAAATGATTTACTCTGATTGCAACGTGCTTTCCCAATAAGCCTGATTTTCTCTTTTCCAGCCCCTGCCAGATGAGAAGCTTTAAGTTAAAGGGGGGAGGTTTACTGAGGGCAAACCACGCACAGCCCAGAAAGTGGACGCTTCGGTGGCCTTCTGTTCTGGAAGGGAAGGGGTGCTCAATAACTCTCGGAACACTTTCTATCCCCGGTGTTTGAATTCTAAGATGTGATTGTGTTGAAAATTTGTCCCCCTGATCAGACTCTTCCCTCTGACTTAGACCTCCGTCCAAGGGGCTGCTTGCAGACACGCAGGTAAACCAGACCTTTGTGGTCAGGCACAGAAGCCCGGGCAGTCCTGAGGCCCCTCATTTGACTTTTACATAATTTGGGGGGGTTCCTTTCAGGTTTATGTTGTCCACCTATTTAAAACATTTGACCCAGGAACCATGAATCTTGTACGACAGAAGCACCTTGGGCACATGGTGGCCACTTCGTGACAAGACCAGCCCCTCAGTCACAGGACCCACCATTTGGTGACAGGACCAGCCCCTCGGTGACAGGACCAGCCCCTCAGTCACAGGACCCACCCCTCGGTGACAGGACCAGCCCCTCGGTGACAGGACCAGCCCCTCAGTCATAGGACCCACCCCTCAGTGACAGGACCAGCCCCTCGGTGACAGGACCAGCCCCTCAGTCACAGGACCCACCCCTCGGTGACAGGACCAGCCCCTCGGTGACAGGACCAGCCCCTCGGTGACAGGAAAGGCCCCTCAGTGACAGAACCGGGTTTTGCGCATCTTCCTCCTCACAGCCCTGGACTTGATGTCACAGCTGCTGGTTCACCTGAAGGGACGCAGGTACTGACTTTCTGTTTTTCCTCGAGATATACATAATGACCCTCATGGCTTGAGCATTCTTGTCCTGGGAGATTAGCCATTTCGGGGACTCAGGGATACATCTAGGGGACAGTGCAAGTATAAACAGTGTCATCAGTGGAGGGAAAATGTATTGGCCCCCTTTCCCAGCGGCCATAACCAGCTGTCTGTGAGGCACACAGTAGGTCTACTACATGGGAAATAGAATTGTCCAGGGGCTGCCTGGCAAAGGACACCACCAACTCAGTGAAAGGGAGACCTACTCAATCGAGAGAATATTTGCAAACCATACATCTGATCATAGGTTAATATCCAAAACATATAAGAAACTCTTACAACTCAATAGCAAAAACACCGACATCTGATTTAAAACTGGACAGAGAATTTGAATAGGTATCTTTCTCCCCAAAGAAGACATCTCCATGGACAACAGGTGCATGAGAAGGTGCTCAACATCTCCGTTCAGTGGGACATGCAAACTAACCATGGCGAGGGACACATGTTAGAACAGCTACTCACCAAAAGACAGGAAATAACAAATGCTGGTGAGGATGTGGAAAAAAGACAACCCTTGTGCACTGTTGATAGAAATAAAAAGTGGTGCAGCTACTAACAAAAACAGTGTAAAGTGTCCTCAAAAATTTTGTATATAGAGCTACCGTATGATCTAGCAATTCCATTTCTGGGAATATATCTGAAGAAAACAAAAACACTAATTCTGAAAAATATGTGAATTCTCCCGTTCATTGTAGCATTATTTCCAACAGCCAAGATCGGGAAACAACCGAAGTGTCCATTGGTCCATCGTGAATGAATGGACAAAGAAAATGTTATACACACACACACACACACACACACACAATGGCATATTATTTATCCATAAAAAAGAGAATGAAATCTTGCCATTTCTGACTAACATGGAGGGACCTGAGGCACATTACAATGAGTGAAAATAAATCAGACACAGAAGACAGGTGCATTATGATTTCACATAGATGTGGAATCTAAGGGGAAGAACAAGCTCACTGATACAAGAACAGATTGGGTGTTCCCAGAGGGAGAGGATGGGGGGTGCATGAAAATGGTGGAAGGGGTCAAAAACAACAAATTTCTGTTTAAAATAAATAAGTCGTGGGGATGTCGTGTAAAGCGTGATGACTATACTTCACAATACTGTGTTGCATATTGAAAAGTTGAAAGGGGCCCTGGCCAGTTGGCTCAGCGGTAGGAGCGTCGGCCTGGCATGCGGGGGACCTGGGTTCGTTCCCAGCCAGGGCACATAGGAGAGGCGCCCATTTGCTTCTCCAACCCCCACCCCCCTCCTTCCTCTCTGTTTCTCTCTTCCCCTCCCACAGCCAAGGCTCCATTGGAGCAAAGATGGCCCGGGCGCTGGGGATGGCTCCTTGGCCTCTGCCCCAGGCGCTAGAGTGGCTTCTGGTTATGGGCAAGAGCGACGCCCCGGAGGGGCAGAGCATCGCCCCCTGGTGGGCAGAGCGTCGGCCCCTGGTGGGCGTGCCGGGTGGATCCCGGTTGGGCGCATGCGGGAGTCTGTCTGACTGTCTTTCCCCGTTGCCAGCTTCAGAAAAAAAATACAAAAAAAAAAAAAAAAAAAGAAAAGTTGAAAGGTAGTAGGTCTTTAAATCCCTCATCACAAGAAAAAAATTCTGTGAAATCGTGTAGTGGAACTGTAGAATATTTTCTCCTTCTAATGCCGACTTCCACTCAGCCCTGTGCAGGAAGCCTGCGTGTCTCCTCTCCAGAGAGTCCCCACGGACACCCTGGGGAGGCAAACCGCACAGAGGGTGCAGGTGAACACCCAGGTCTGAGCCACATGTCAGCTCAGGGGGGCTCCAGGCCTTTTAGTTGTGAGAACTGGAGGGAGGTGGGACGTGGGGAGTATGTGGACCGTCTCAGAGGAAAGCGGACATACTAATCTGTGTATCATTCTGACAGCTGACTTCTAATGGAATGAGCTGAGAGTGTGAGAATTGGAGGGCAGGAGAGCTGATATGCCAGACTGCACAGAGTGCACCTGCTAGAGGACATGGGCACTCCCTGCACATCAGGACTAGAAGCTGCTTGGGTCTGTGGTCTGCAGAGGATTCTGAGCGCTGGGCCAACGGGTAATGGGAGGAGGGGCCGTCTATGACTGCTCTGGGTTCCATTCCTCAGGGACAGAGGGTGCGCTAGGTGAGCTGGGCTCGGGTTGGAAGTTTTTGTAGGAGAGGCGGTGGAGAGAGGAACCAAGGATGATTCCTTGGCTAAGACCTGATATCAGAGACAGAGAGCTTTTGTGCTCAGTAACAGTCAACCCACAGCTCCCAGCATGGTCCTCTTCACTGTGACATTTCCGGGAGAAGGTTTCTAGTCAACACGGGGTTTGTGTTCAGCTCTGGCCACTCACAGTTCAAGGAAGCAGAGTCGGTTTGGCCAACTGCTGTCTGAGCTGGAGGAACCAAGAAAGTGGAGGATGTGGGGACTGGGTCCTGAGAAGGCAGGAACTGGAAATGGCTAGCCCGAGGTGGTGTGTCCTGGCGTATCAATTCAAAGGACTGACTGGTGGAAGAGCAAGGGGAAGTAACTTTTTTGAAACTCTAAGTGCAAAGTTAGGAGTACTGGGTAAACTCGACAGGGGTGTGAATTCTGGCTCAGCAAGCAGTGTCCTGGACCCGAGCTTTGGGTTCCGCCATAAAAGGGCTCACTTATGTGGAAACAGCATTAGTCATTATGGGGTTCTGGCAGAGGCTGGGAGGTCATTTGTTTGGGGGCACTGCTATGGGGGCCCTGGACCAGAAGAAGGACAAGAGGGCCCCTAACGTTACCTGATCCTCAAAGAGCTGACGGTCTTCAGGGACATACAGTCAGGTCACGCAATGTCATGTCAACGTTGACCCCAACAAGCAGTGAGATGTGAGAATTACAGAGATGCTGCGTAATGCCACCTGGCTGGCTTCAGGGAAGGTGAGGCTTGCACGGGGTCCTTCCTCTGTGACTTCCACACCCCCTCTGCCCCTGTACCTCCTTTTTCTCTCCCCACTGGGGGCCAGCTCATTCTTCAGCCCCGGTTTCTCCTCCTCAGCTTGGTTTCCAAAAATTCTGCCCCCTTGACATCCTCCCCTGGCCCTCTCATCCTCTCTAAATGATCTCATCTACCATCATAGTGACAATGATGTGAATTTTTCCTGAACTTCTGATCCTGAAGAGTAACTGCCCCTGATAGTCTGCATGCCTGTGGTTTCCTGTGGGTTTAAAGCCCCTGTGACTCTGATCTCTCTCTCTCATCATTGAATTTTCTCTGTGTTTAGCCTTGTTTGGCAATTTCTCTCTCTGTGTAATACCCTTGGGTCAGAAACCCTGAATTTCTTAAGAGCTATATAAGAATCTGGACGGTGTGATGTTTACCTCATTCCTGACATCACTGTTTCTGTCCAAAGTGCATGTCTGGCTTCTTCCTTAAGAAAAGTGGTTCTCACCTCGGTCACGATGGAGGAGCTGGGCGTGTCGTAC
Source organism: Saccopteryx bilineata (assembly GCF_036850765.1). Classification (NCBI taxonomy): domain Eukaryota; kingdom Metazoa; phylum Chordata; class Mammalia; order Chiroptera; family Emballonuridae; genus Saccopteryx; species Saccopteryx bilineata. Next base: position 33,576,043 of record NC_089501.1, on the reverse strand, counting down.
ACCCAGCCATGCTGACAGGGGCCCAGCGGCAGGTGGCTCTTGTTGGTGGCCAGGACGGCCAGCGGGTCCACACAGCCCAGGCCGCTCTGGTTCCAGTCCGACCTCGTAGCTGCGGCATTGGCGGGGGAAGGTGTGAAGTTCGGCTCCCTCGGCCGGGCTCCAGCCACAGCACCGGCTCAGCTCAGCCACGCCGGGGCTCCGGCAGCGGTGGTCGGGGGTGAAGCCCAGGAAGACGATGCCACGTAGATGGGGGCGAAGGCGGCGGAAGAGCAGAGCGAGGAGGAAAAAACGTTTGCTTCTGGAAGAAGTTGAACTCCCCTACGTGCTCTAGGATGTCATCCACACTCGCATTCTTGCTGTAAGGCAGAAGTCCTGATGCGTTTCCCTCCACGGCCACACTGTCCCCGAGAGAGGCTGCGGCCAGCTCAGCACAACTCTTGACCAAAAGTCAAAGTGTGAGTGTGTTTGCTTTAGAAAGAGGGCAGCTTTTGGTCCAGACCTTCCTGATATCTGGCCGGCCCCCAGTTGTGCCCTTCTCCAGAGGAGCTTGTCCTGCTACTCTCCTGGATGTGCCTGAGCAAGTAACAGGGCCAGATGTTGTGTTGAGTAAACGTTGCTCCTGAAGAGCTTGCACAGCCTCCTACCAGCGGCACAACCAATCCTTCCTCTGTGTCACAGTGGGAGACACTGAGCACTTGGCATATCATGGACCTGTTCATCTTCCCTCGTTGTACCAAGTGTCCAGGAAATTAATATCTGCGTAGCTCACCCACACCGTCCGCCTTTTCTCCAAGGCTCCGCCAGTGAACGCACAAGCACTTGGCCATGCCCGCCAGCGGCTACTGACGCAGGGACTGGACCAGAGCCCGCCGGTATTTGAGGAGCTGTGCAGACCCTTCCACCGGTCTGCACTACAGACAACGGCATGTGCCCCGGACGTGTGGCGGCGGCTGTTTATTCGGGGTTTTCTCTGCATGTTATAATTCTACTTTTAAAAAAAATGCCAGTTCTCGCCTTTCAACTCTGAAGTGTCCTTCCTTGACCCATTTGTAAGGAAAAATATTTGCCAACACTTGTAGGTCAAGGGAGAGACAGGAGTGTTCTCATCCTGCTGTCTTGTGTTCCCAGATATTTCTGCCTGTGGTCAGGGTGCCCCATCGGCATGGTGTTGGGCGCACCCAGATGCCAGGGAAACATGTAACCCATCTTCTTGGTGGGCTAAAAAATACTGGCTGTGTGGGGGAGCTCCCTGTTGGTACCTCCACATGTGAGAATACTGGACATCGAATCCACTTTTCTTTCCTCCTGTTCTCATCTCCCACCAACTTTGTCATCCTGAGCTATAACCTTGTTTTATATTTCAGGGCATTATCTTGTTTTTGTAGGAATGAAAGTATTAATTGTCTTCTTGGCCCCTTTGCATTTTAATTAGACCCTGCAGAAAACAACAAATACTTGTCACCAGAAACTGGAGGATCTTTGCAGCTGGGTAGGACAGGCGGAAAGAGCATTGGTGGGCCCCAAGGCAGAGCCACCCAGCAGGATCTTTCTGCTTTGCAGAAGAACCAAAGTGACTCGAAGGTCAGTGTGGGTTAATTCATTTCTTAAATTCCTTCAACAAATATTTATAAAAGGTTGCTAGATATCATGCATAGTGCTTAGTGCTACCAACATGCTGTAAATATCCCTGCTCACATGAAGCTTACCATCTAGTAGAAGGGTCAAGTGTGTGTGTGTGTGTGTGTGTGTGTTGTGTATAGAATCATGATAATGTATAAGTATTATTAATTATGTCAGGAAGGAAAAGTTTACAAGAATGTATAATAGAGAGACCCAATCTAGTCTGGGATATCAGAACCAGTCTACCTTGAAGAAGTGTCGCTTAAACCGAGAAATGAAGGACACACAGGGTGAAGGCATGAAAGGGTGAGAGGAGGAAGAGAATATGCAGCGTGTGTATCTGTGTTGGTGAGAATGGGATTGAGCCCCTCACTGTCCAGAACTGAAAGACAGCTAGTTCAGTTGGATTGAAAAGAACACAAGAAAGAAAGATTAGTGACTAATGAGGCTGGAAACTACTCGGGAGGTGCCCACATCATGCTGGTTCTTACAGGCTGCAGTAAAGGATAAGGAGAGGATGGAAGACCAACCAGGCCCTCGACTCAGCTAGAATCCTGTGTCAACTCTCATTACACAGTCAAAAATATTCAACACGTTATGGGGTTCTTCATTTTTGTCTTCCCTAAATATTTGGTCAGAATTTAAATTTTGCTTTAGGCCCTGGCCGGTTGGCTCAGCTGTAGAGCGTCAGCCTGGCGTGCAGGGGACCCGAGTTCGATTCCTGGCCAGGGCCACATAGGAGAAGCGCCCATTTGCTTCTCCACCCCCCCACCCCCTCCTTCCTCTCTGTCTCTTCCCCTCCCGTAGCCAAGGCTCCATTGGAGCAAAGATGGCCTGGGCGCTGGGGATGGCTCCTTGGCCTCTGCCTCAGGCGCTAGAGTGGCTCTGGTTGCAACACAGCGGACGCCCCGGAGGGGGAAGAGCCTCGCCCCCTGGTGGGCAGAGCGTCGCTCCTGGTGGGCGTGCTGGGTGGATCCCGGTAGGGCGCATGCATGAGTCTGTCTGGACTGTCTCTCCTCGTTTCCAGCTTCAGAAAAATACAAAAAAAAATAAAATAAATAATAAATAAATAAATAAATTAATTAATTAAATAAATTTTGCTTTAAAATTGAATATTAGAGCCTGACCAGGCGGTGGCGCAGTGGATAGAGCATTGGGCTGGGATGAGGAAGGACCCAGGTTCGAGACCCTGAGGTCACCGGCTTGAGTGTGGGCTCATCTGTTTTGAGCAAAAGCTCACCAGCTTGGACCCAATGTTGCTGGCTCGAGCAAGGGGTTACTCAGTCTGCTGAGTGCCTGCGGTCAAGGCACATATGAGAGAGCAATCAATGAACAACTAAGGTGTCTCAATGCGCAACGAAAAACTAATGATGCTTCTCATCTCTCTGTTCCTGTCTGTTCCTATCTCTCTCTCTCTCTGACTCTCTCTGTCTCTGTTTAAAAATTTTTTTTGAGCCTGACCTGTGGTGGCGCAGTGGATAAAGCGTCGACCTGGAAATGCTGAGGTCGGCGGTTCAAACCTGGGCTTGCCTGGTCAAGGCACATATGGGAGTTGATGCTTCCAGCTCCTCCCTCCCTTCTCTCTTTCTGTCTCTCCTCTCTCTCTCCTCTCTCTCTCTCTCCTCTCTAAAATGAATAAATAAAAAAGAATTTAAAAAAAAAGATAAAAAAAAAATTTTTTTTGAATATTAGAAAATTTCTTAATTAAAAATTATGTTAAAGCCTAACCAGTCAGTGGCTCAGTGGATAGAGCGCCAGACTGAAAAGCAGAGGGCCCAGGTTCAAAACCCCGAGGTCACCGGCTTGAGCACAGCGTCGCTATCTTGAGCGTAGGATCATATAGACATGACCCCATGGTCACTGGCTTGAGCCCAAAGGTCATCAGCTAGAAGCCCAAGATCTCTGGCTTGAGCCCAAGGTCACTGGCTTGAGCAAGGGGTTGTTCTCTCTGCTGTAGCCCCTGGGTCAAGGCACATATTAGAAAGGAATCAGTGAACAGCTAAGGTGCCACAACAAGGGATTGATGCTTTTCATCTTTCTTCCTTCTTGCTTATCTGTTCCTATTTGTCCCTCTCTGTCTCTCTTTCTCTGCCTCTGGCACAAACAAAAAAAAATTTTTTTTATTATTTGCATTGGTTTAGGCCTAAACCTTAAGCAATTATAGTCAGGGACATACATCTGTTGTAGATAGGTCATCCCACCTCGTAGTGTTGTTAGAGGTCTTAGGTGTACTAAAGTCAAAGGCTCTGCCATCCCTGTTTTCATGTGTTAAGGATTTAAAGGACGACATTCAGAATCATGCCACCTCATTTGCCAGTGTTATTAGAGACATTGAAGGGCTCCTGGAAGAGAACCAGACCAAGATGAGCCCCCACGCGTTGACAACTCTTCAGGAAAAACTTCATCAGGCTAAGGAGCAATATGAGGCTCTCCAGGAAGGGACGCGGGTGGCCCAGAAAGAGCTGGAGGAAGTGGTGACCTCAGCCTTACAGCAAGAGACTGAGAAGGTAACCAGACTGCAGTGACACTTGCTATTTCTCCAAAAATGTTTTGGTACCTACACAAATGAAAGGTAATTGAGGGGAAACCGCCTTATAGAGAGCATAGACTCATGAACAAGGGTTGTTCAGGAACAGATCTGTGAACCAACATTTTATTTTTTACAAGAAACATCCTGAAGAATTTTAAGTCAGGAATAGTTGGTAGGAAATTCATATTACCACCTACCCCCCACCCAAAAAAAAAAATCTGGCTGCTGAGTGCTCAGTATTCTAGTTGGAAATGTCAGAAAGAATTTAGTGAGAAAGAGGTACTCTGAGGAGGAAAATGCAAATGTCATATTTCTTCCAGGAATCTAGACTCGTGATTCGAGAGTGCTGGGGGGATGGGGAGTATTCGTGGGCTGCAAGCCACCCCCACCTGCCACTGTGGTTCAGTGGGAATCAGCACTGGGATACCCTGTGAGAAGGGAGGTCTCAGGTGGTCTTGTGGGCCCACTCGGCACTGGCAGATTGAATTGGAATCCTTTGTCTGGCCACGGACTCAGATGCTAACAGGGAAGTAGAGAAAAGAGAAATAAGTTACTTGAAGATGAATCCTGAACTATATGAATGTATCCCATGGCATATCTTTCAATCAATTAAAATACTTGGAGAGTCAGAAAATAGTTTCAGAACTTAATGCTCTGTTTGGCAGAGAAAGGGATAGCAGGAGGACTATTTCCCTTAGGGAGGAGCAGCCAGGGAGTTGAGTGTGACTGTGTTCGCTCTTACCCTGGGAGGCAGTGTATCACTTGCATACCTAGAAAGGATGCTGTGAGACCTTGCTGGGTGCCAGGACTAAATCGCCTCCTAATAAAATGAAGCCTTTTAATAAAATCCTGGGATTTTCTCCCTCCCACTCTACCTTTTAAAACAGTAAGGTATAGAGAAAATCTAGAGATAATTTTAAATAATTCCTTTTTTCAATAGATTTAGATGCTTGTTCTTTTTTGTGGGTCAGTGACTGATTTCACCCTGTCTTGGAGCTTCTCTTTTTCTTTTTTTTTTCTTTTCATTTTTCTGAAGCTGGAAACAGGGAGAGACAGTCAGACAGACTCTCGCATGCGCCCGACCGGGATCCACCCGGCACGCCCACCATGGGGCGATGCTCTGCCCACCAGCGGGCGATGCTCTGCCCATCCTGGGCGTCGCCATGTTGCCACCAGAGCCACTCTAGCGCCTGAGGCAGAGGCCACAGAGCCATCCCCAGCGACCGGGCCATCTTTGCTCCAATGGAGCCTTGGCTGCAGAAGGGGAAGAGAGAGACAGAGAGGAAAGCGCGGCGGAGGGGTGGAGAAGCAAATGGGCGCTTCTCCTGTGTGCCCTGGCTGGGAATCGAACCCGGGTCCTCCGCACGCTTGGCCGACACTCTACCGCTGAGCCAACCGGCCAGGGCGCTTCTCTTTTTCTTTAGTGTAAAAATTTCCCTCTTGACTTAACCTGTACCCTGTAATTGCTGAGTATCTATGGCCTTCCTACTGGGCTCCCTCTGTGGCTTTCAGAGCAAGGCAGTAAAGGAACTGGCTGAAAACAGAAGTCAGATGGATGCTCTCTTGGATTGGATGGCCTCAGTGGGCTCCCCTGCTGGACAGATGGAGCGGCTGTCAGGAGCTAGCCTGGAGAAAGGAGACTTGGATACCACTGATGGTCACATGGGAGTGAACCACACCGCAGAGAAACTGGACAAGCGATGTGAGAAGATGAAGGTGAGGGTGTTACCTTGTCCTCACTGTGCTGGGGACTCTCCTCTGCCCTGGACAACTTACCATAACCTTGCTCATAGATCCAGTGAGATTTCAGTTTATCTCTTTGATGTCTCAGCAACTTTGTCACTGTTGGGTGCTCACCTTGCAGTACTCTGCCCCTTACTTTGCACAGCACTGCTCTACCCTTCATAATCTTTCCCCTAGGCCCCATTTCTAGTGCTGTTGTGCTTTCCGGTAGTGTCCTAGGCCTCCTCTCATCTTTCAGAATATACTTTTCTAGTCTTGTCCATTTATGACATTTCAGTTGTTTATACTAAATAATTACATGTGTATATTTGTCTCCAGCCCAAATGCCTGTGCTGAGCTTCAAGCCAGTATATAAACCTCTATCGGTGACTTGGAATCACAAGCGCCTCAAACTGACAAGTGGAACTCCTGTTTAATATAATGCCCCTCCCTGATCAAACACGTTCTCCTTCCTGTATGCCCATTCACTGCCTGCATTAGACCTCATCTTAGATTCCTTTCCCTGCCTCACTGCCCCATATCGCATCAGTCATCAAACCCCATGTTGCTTTTCTCTCTTTCACAGCAGCCACACTGCTTTATCTCCAGTGAGATGTTATTGTAGTTCCGACTGCTATCAAGTCATCTTCTACTGGTCTCCTTTCCTGTTGGCTTTTATCCTCCAATCCATCCCCCACACTGAAGGGATCTTTCTAACATGCTATACCCTTTTAATGGTTCCCTATTGCACACATGAAACCATTTCTCACTATGTATTTCTACTCATTTATTCATTCATTTAGCAAATATTAACCATCTGCTATATGACAGGCATTAGAGATTAACCAGTGAACCATCCAGATAAAGTGTCTCCTGGGACATTAACTGACATGTGCAGGCACATTGTATTACATGATTGAGGGATGCTTATATTATATATTCAAGGCACTTAAAAACACATAGATCACATGTTGTAGTAGTGATATCTTTCTTGCAAAGCAAATCTGGTTTAGCTGGAGTGCTTCATTGAACAGCTTGTGTGGTCCATTGCCTTATCGTGTACTAATAGGATTTCTGCCTCTGGCATGCTTCTGTGCTTGGAAGATTCATTGTGTTGTGTCCCCCCTAAGCCCTGGCACTCTTGTAACAGCACAGAGCAGAGATGGTTCTGCTGTCATGGGAACCTTCCTGACACCTCCTGCTGGCAGCAGTCAGCTTGCCCAGGGTTATCTCCATTCTAGGAAGGAAACTGCCGTACTGATGGGTGGATGGGTTAGAGGATGAGAAGGAGACATCTGGATGTTATACAGATAGGCTATATGGTACTATACGCTCCCTGCTATCTATGTGAGCAGGATATATATATATCTCTCAGTAGTTGCATAAACAGTATAGATATTTAGGCACACTGACTGAGCTCCCACTGACTTTTGTTAGACTCGAAAAGAACATTGTTAAAACAACCACTACTTGCCTGACCAGGCGGTGGCGCAGCGGATAGAGCGTCGGACTAGGATGCGGAGGACCCATGTTCGAGACCTTGAGGTCGCCAGCGTGAGCAGGGCTTATCTGGCTTGAGCAAAGCTCACCAGCTTGGACCCAAGGTCGCTGGCTTGAGCAAGGGGTTACTCGGTCTGCTGTAGCCCCACAGTCAAGGCACATATGAGAAAGCAATCAGTGAACAACTAAAGTGCCACAACGAAAAACTGATGATTGATGCTTCTCATCTCTCTCCATTCCTGTCTGTCTATCCCTCTCTCTGACTCCCTCTCTGTCTCTGTAAAGAAACAAACAATAAAAAAAAACAACCACTACTGTCCTCCTTTCAATTGTATTCCGTTGGAATAGAAAGAAAGTCCACATAGAAACACATGGAGATAGCACATACAAATGACCTGTTCTGTCCAGAAACACTATTTACTCTAATATATAAATTTTTTACTTAACAAATTAATTTTCCTAGATCTTTCCTGTTAGAGACATAGGTAATTGTCTTCACAGATAATTGATTGACATCTCCCAGATAAGAATTTGCAGTTTTTATATTGTCCCATGTGTGGCTCACCCAGCTTATTCTCTCCTTCCATTAATGTAGGTAACTATTAGTTGGCAATTTGTACCCTCTCTTTGACTAAGGTAGTTTAGTGAAGAGAGTCAGGTCAGGAGTTCATCTCTTAACTATCTGCATGACCTTTATCAGTAGTGTGTCTTTTTGGTATTCACTTAACCCTATCTTTAATATTGATATTATATTGTCTTCCCACATTGCATATTGTGCCACAAGTCAGATGAGATAATACATATAAAATGTTTAAGAAGTATGTTTCCATATGTGTTAGTTCAGCTGGAATTGGCATATGGCATCATGCTTAGAGAGAGAGATTAGTGATTTCTGAGCATCTATAAATGTGGTCAATGAATTTCTCTTTCACCTTTAGTTATAGTTATAATCAAATTATTGTGGTATCTGTACTGATTATCCTTTGTTTGGGGGATTTTTTGCCAGGCCCATCACCAAGAATTGCTGTCTCAGCAGCAAAATTTTATCCTGGCCACCCAATCAGCTCAGGCCTTTCTGGACCAGCATGGCGACAATCTCACACCTGAGGAGCAACAGACGCTGCAGGAAAAGCTAGGAGAGCTAAAGGAACGCTACGCTACTTCCCTGGCCCAGTCTGAGGCAGAGCTGAAGCAGGTGCAGACACTACGGGGTGAGCTGCAGAGGTTTCTGCAGGACCATCAGGAGTTTGAAAACTGGCTGGAACGGTCTGAGAAGGAGCTGGAGAGCATGCACCAGGGAGGCAGCAGCCCTGAGGCCCTTCCCTCCCTCCTCAAGCGGCAGGGCAGCTTCTCAGAGGACGTAATTTCCCACCAAGGAGACTTGAGATTTGTGACTATCTCAGGACAGAAAGTGTTGGACACTGAAAACAGCTTTGAGGAAGGCAGAGAACCATCAGCAACTGGAACCTTAGTGAAGGACAAGCTGAAGGATGCAACAGGGAGATACACTGCTCTCCATTCAAAGGCATGGAATAGGTTCTGGCAGCCTCTGGGTCAATGATCGTGGCAGCCATCACACTACTGTGGGTGGTTTCTGAGGCTTAGAAACCTCACAACACAGTGAGTGAGCTCATCTGTATATAGACTACAGGCAGAATGTCTTTTTGAGCTGTGCAAAAATGTAAAGTGTGGAGGCCTATGGGCTGATGCCTGATCCTAGCCATACTGGGTATGTCTTACTCTGGTGATGAAGGTGGAGGTGCTCACCTCTTGTATCTTGACCAGGAGACACAGCCTCCTGAGAGGCATAGCACAGGGGAAGTTTACACCACATACACAGTCTGTGTTCCTGGACAGAGCATCTAGGGTTAATCCTTATTTTCACTCCTATCAAAGAACTCTGTTTAGCTCCTCAGGTATAGAGTCTAGTGAGTTCTTCTCACCTTTATTGTGCTTTGTACCAATACCTCTTAACCCTTGAAAAGGAACACTTTTGTACCTCTTAATGCCATTTCTGCCTGCAACCTGATGTATATTACTTTGGTGGTTTGTTATCCAACTCACTAAATCTTCTCTTGTATGTAATAAAGTTGAGGTGAATAGTAGAATCAAGCAGCAAGGAACTCACTCATAAAAGGTCGTTGCTACCCCTCTATCCATGGAGGCCTCGGAACTACTTGTAACTGTAGTTACGGTGAGTTCCCTGTAACAAAGCTGGGCCTCTCTTTGGACTCGGCCTAGGCAGCTGCTGCCTTTTGCCGGGCCTTGCTTAAGCTTGCTTTCCCTCCTCTCTGGCAGTGTACACGATTGGGTACTCACCTGAACATGCTGCTAGGCCATTACCGGCAGTTCCAGAGCAGTGCTGACAGCCTGCAGGCCTGGATGCAGGCTTGCCAGGCCAATGTGGAGAAGCTCCTCTCAGATACTGTTGCCTCTGACCCTGGGGTCCTGCAGCAGCAGCTTGCAACAACAAAGGTAAGCCGGGACACAGGCTGTGGTTTTGTATGGCTTACAGTATCCAAAAGTAAAACAAATACTGGTATTTAGGTTAAAAGCTGCTGTTGGGTTGGGATGCCTGGGAGAAGATCCCATTCCTAAACAATTTATTCTAATATCTATGGCTGTGGATAAACTGAGAATTACTTTGTAAAGCATCTTAGTAGTCCTGGATTCCTAGAACCAGCTTTGATTACTCACATGTTTTTCTTTTGTCCTTTTTCATGGACAAGCAGCAGTTGCAGGAGGAATTGGCTGAACACCAAGTACCTGTAGAAAAGCTCCAAAAAGCAGCTTGTGACCTCATGGAAATTGAAGGGGAGCCAACCCCAGACCACAAGCGTGTTCAAGAAACTACAGGTGTGAAGTGGCAACAGGAATAATGCGGTCTTAAATCCTAGTATGTACCTCTGTCCTGTAATAGATCCCATTGTGTTCTGTAAGTATCTGATCCTAGCTGGGTGCTGAGGATATAAACATGAATAGGTTACCCTCTCATGAACTTGATTCTTCTGTCATTGAAGGGCCTTTGCAGTTTGGCTTCAACCACTTTTCCCTAGGCATTCTGCCTTCTAACCACACCCTACATTTTCCTTTCCCAAGTAAATTTTGCATTTCTTAATTGCTTTACCCCTGAAGTTTTTCCTGTTGCTTAGCTGATAAAATTGAGTGTTTACCATACATAATGAAATCTTGCTCGTGCTTCAAGATGTAGCCAAGAGATTGCTTACTTTGTAAACTCCTGACTTCTGCTGGAAAGAGGTCTCCTGACCTCCCAAAAGAAATGAGAGAGAAATAATTGTTCTTCTTTCAGGCTTCTCTAGTACTCTTAATCCCAGTGTGAGGCACTCGTGCTTTTGTCTCCACGGTGAGTTGTGATGTGCCTTCCTCGGCCTATGCTCTTTTACGTTTATAAAAAGGAGGATTTGACTGTGATTGTCTTTAGTCCTCAGCTTCTAGCACAATTTCTGGCACTTAGTAGGTGCCAAATACATAATGCTATGGAATTTGGCTCAACTACTAATGCCCTTTAAGCTTATTCCTTCTATTTGTCTTGATGTCTATTACTATGATAATTAACATGCCATTTAAATACATTCTTTTTTAAAAGCATAACACAAAAATAGTCTCCACTCCTCTTTTCATGGCCTTGACTTTCCAGATTTTATACTTGGCCATTTCCAAAGCCTGTCCTGTGGCCTGGCCGAACGTTCTTCTCTGCTGCAGAAGGCGATTGCCCAGTCTCAAGAGTGTGCAGGAGAGCCCAGACAGCTTGCTGCAGTCCATCCGGGAGGTGGACAAAAACCTGGAAGAGAAGCAGTTGGCATCCCTCTCATTGGGAGTCATCCAAGAAGCCCTTGCCACTAACATGGTGAAACCTCTACCACCAGAGTTTCATATAGGGTATATTTGCCATGTTCCATAATTGTATCACTTTGAAAAAGTAACAGGAGAAGAATTCTTTTTTTTTGTGTGTGTGTGTGTTTTTCTGAAGCTGGAAATGGGGAGAGACAGTCAGACAGACTCCCGCATGCGCCCGACCCGACGCTCTACCGCTGAGCCAACCGGCCAGGGCCTGTTTGTCCATTTTTTAAAAACATAGCCTAATTTTTCTCTCATAATACATGTTCAGCCCAATCAGAAGGATACTTAGCTCATCATAGTCACTCAGGGATGGAAGTTGATGAAAACTTCATCCTGACATAAGTTTTCATGATTATTGCTTCACTAGGAAGAAAGAATACCATATATATTTTGTTAATCAAAGCAAGCTTTACTTGCCCACAGCTGACTGATATGTAATCCTGCCATGTAACTAGAAGGCATGGAAGTAGGAATATTTGGTGAAGAGTATTATCTACCAAACATAGATACATATATCCAGCAGTGGAATTGCTGGGTCATAATATATAGCCAGCCAACCTGTGCTCTGAAATGGCTGCCCATTCTGTTTCATTAGCCTTTCTATTCATTTACTATAGTACACTATTATTAATTACCAGAACTTTAAGGTATGTTTTAATATCTGGTATGCTCTCATTCTTGTTTTTTTCCTTCAGGATTTTTCATAGCTATAACTGTACATTTATTTTTCCATATGAACTTTTAATCAACTTTATTCTATAGAAAAATTGATATTTTTATTTGAGTCATATTAAATTTACCTATACATACATACATGTATATGTAAATACACATTTTTATGGACACCTTTCCATTTATTCGGTCTGCTTTTGTATGTTGCAGACTGCTTTACTCAATAAAGATTTTATGTTTCTTATTAGCTGATTCCTGAAATTGTACCTTTTGTGTGGCTATTGTCTGAAGTCTTCACACTTGATTTTTATATGTTGGTTTTATGTTCTGATACCTTATTTATTGAATTACTTCATTGTTTGATTTACTTGTATTTTTTATTCTCTTAGGTTTTGCAAGTACACTTTCATGTAATGTGAAAATGTAGTTTTATCTCAGAATTTTTCTGCCACAAATTGTTTTCTCTTGCCTAACATCTTCAATGCAATGTTAACTAATAGTGGGGAGAGTGTTTGCCTGGTTTATGGAAGAAGAGGTAGACTGTAGAAGCTTGGAGAGGTGTAATGGCCTAAGATCACAAGCCAGGAAGAGGCAAAACTGCCATTGAATTTCAGGTCTTTTTGACTCCAAAACCTCCATTCTTTTCATTCTCTTATGCTGCCTAGCTTCTTTCATCTTTTAGTGTGTACTTATTTTTAAGGGTTAATATATTTCCTGTTAATATATTTTAGGTACTCAGATA